>NW_027316056.1:3442617-3547617 GCF_026437365.1 Eucyclogobius newberryi
CTTTTATTATTTATTTTTTTGGCCAAAAGTTTTTATCAGACAAGACGTGCGTAAAATAGAAGAGAAGAGCAGGGAGGAAATTCAGCAAACTGTCAGAGCTGAGAATCGATCTCACGATGCTGAGGCCAACACAGAGCATGGCATATGTGCAGCTGCTTTAACCACTAAACCTCCAACAGCACTAGAATATTTGATCCAACCACACCACAAACATCTGCCGGATCTCAAAGTCTTAATTACACAAAACAGACTTTTAAAACGCTCTGAAGTCATGGCTTTTTCTTTAGCGCTGTGTCTTTTTTGCACTAATGTAATAAAACTGTAGTTCATGACGAGCATTAATTTGAACCGACTTTAATAGTGGGAAAGTGGCTATAGAACAACGGCAGCAGCAGAAGAGTGTAAAAAAACAGAATAATATTGTCATTCCCACCCAGAGCTAGTCTTTCAGGGACGAGAGAGAAGAAAAGAAGTCGATGCCGGGCTGCGACAGTAAACAAAAAGAGATAGAGAGCGAGAGTGGGAGATAAAGGCAGAATCATCCCTCCGCTGCAGTCGAAGTGGAAACTATAGGATCACACAGCTCCTTCTCCCACTCCACGTAAAGAATTAGCAAAGCCACAGCGAAAAAAATTCAAAACTGTAGTGTATTATAACTGTAATCCACTATGAGACTACACCACACTCATCACAATACAAGAAAACAATACAGATATGAAGATTACATAGAACTTGATCCACCACTTTTTTTTAATGTTTTACTGTTCATTTTGGAGCTTTTTGCACATGATTTTCCAATGTGGTTTTACACTGCAACAAACTAAACTCAGCTATTAACATTAAATGAATGTTAAATAAACGTCCTTTCTGAGTGTGATTAAACTTGTTCTGCCAGCTCGTTTCAGTTATAACATATGAAAGGCTTAAAACATTCAAGAAAAGTTGATCATATCTTTCCCGGTGGAACAGGGTTACGCACGTACATTTGTAAGTCGTTGTCATTCTGAGCCAAATGAAATATTACAAGCGTTGCGTTTCAAAAGAACAACGACATAAAACCCTCGTAAAGTTTTACACGTTCGGTTTGTGGCGCGACGCTATGCTGACGGCACAAATGGAATGAACCTGAAGAAGAGCCCTGGAAATAGGAATCGGGTCCTGAAACGGATGATTCCCAAGCATAAACACTGCTTTAGTCTGAGCTGTAACTGCTGCTGCTGACGACCTCTCTACGTCTACGTGACTTCAATTCAGAACATTTATTCAAAAAGCTTTTGCGTTTATTTATTCATTTGTTTCGTTTTTACAAATGATTCAACTAGTTTTGAGATGGGTGCCTTCTTCTACTTGATACCTGACGACACAATTAGACGAAAAATATTGAGAACACCTTGAAGCAAGTTCATTTCAGACTTAGCTAGTCAAACTTATTAATATTCAAGACTCGAACGTTGAGTATGAATTCACTTATTACTCATTATTACCACACTGAGGATTACTTGGTACAAGATTGACAAATATTGAAACCACCTTTAATCAAACCAATTAGTCCAGGAGAAATAATCCAATGAACATGTACTTGAAAACTATTCAAATTAAGATTCTACATTCAAGTAATTTAACAAATAAAACATTCTGATAAAGTCAAGGGGAATAAGGAATATTAATCTACTGGTCAAAACGACTAAAATAGACTATTCCAGGAGTGACACTGACACTGGTACTAACATAAACACCAGCGTTTAGAATGTAGCCATTCTGTTTAAGTCTATAGGATTCTCACTTCAAATCCATTTAAGTAACCGCTGAATATAAAAAGCACAATACTTTCTGCTGCATAACACACAGCTCACCCCTGTAAACAGCCAATAAAACATGTTCAGAGGAGTGAAAGTAGACGAGGAGACGAGGCGAGGAGACGAGGAGACAAGGGCGCATCCTCGCAGCCTCCCCGAGCGGCTCCTTCCTTCTATAAACAACCACAACAAAGCTCCTCTTCTCTCTGTGCGCTAAAGAACTGCAGGTTTGCCTTTCCCGTCCACTTCCCACAGAATCAGCGGTGCAAAGAAAAGCAAATGTAGGGACAGACTGACGGACGGGTACGGAGAGGGAGGGAGGGAGGGAGATGTAAGGAGGGAGAGAGGGAGAAAGATGTAAGGAGGGAGGGAGAAAGAGAGATAGGAAGGGAGACGTAAGGAGGGAGGGAGAGAGAGAGAGAGGAAGAGAGAGAGGGAGGGAGGGAGATGTAAGGAGGGAGGGAGAAAGAGAGCGAGGGAGGGAGGGAGAAAGAGAGAGAGGAAGAGAGAGAGGGAGATAGATGTAGGGAGGGAGGGAGGGAGAAAGAGAGAGATGAAGAGAGAGAGTGAGGGAGGGAAAGAGATGTAAGGAGGGAGGGAGGGAGAAAGAGAGAGGAAGAGAGAGAGAGGGGGGAGGGGGAGAGATGTAGGGAGGGAGGGAGAGAGAGAGGGAGAGAGATGTAGGGAGGGAGGGAGAGAGGGAGAGAGATGTAAGAAGGGAGGGAGGGAGATGTAAGGAGGGAGGGAGGCAGGGAGAAAGAGAAGTGAGAGAGATGTAGGGAGGGAGGGAGAGAGAAAGAGAAGTGAGAGAGATGTAGGGAGGGAGGAAGAAAGAGAAGTGAGAGAGATGTAGGGAGGGAGGGAGAGAGAGAGAGGAAGAGAGAGAGAGGGAGATGTAAGGAGGGAGGGAGGGAGGGAGGGAGGGAGGGAGGGAGGGAGAAAGTGAAGTGAGAGAGATGTAAGGAGGGAGGGAGAGAGGGAGAGTGAAGATGGAGGAAGGGAAAGAGAGAAAAGCAGGGAGAGAGAGGGACAGACAAAGATAGGGAAGGAAGGAGGGAGAAAGAGAGAGGGAAAACAGAGGGAGGGAAAAAGAGAACGGAGAGAGATGCAAGGAGGGAGGGAAAGAGAGGGAGGACAGAGGAAGGGAAAGAGAGAAAAGGAGGGAGAGAGAGAGGGACAGACAAAGATAGGGAGGAAGGAGGGAGAAAGAGAGAGGGAAAACAGAGGGAGGGAAAAAGAGAACGGAGAGAGATGCAAGGAGAGAGGGAAAGAGAGGGAGGACAGAGGAAGGGAAAGAGAGAAAAGGAGGAAGAGAGAGAGGGACAGGCAAAGATGGGACGGAAGGAGAGGGAAAGGGGGAGAAAGAGAAGTAAGCGAGAGGTAAAGAGTGAGGCATATAGACAAAGAGAGGGGGAGGCAAATAAAGAGAGGAAAGGGAGAGAGAAGAGATGAGAGGGGGGTAAGGAGGGAGGGAGGACAGAGAGAGAGTGAGGGAAGAAGAGAAAGTGGAGGGAGAGAAGGAGAAATGATGAGGACAGGCAAGAGGGAGAGAAGGAGAGAAACAGAAGGAAGGAAGAAAGGAAAGAGAGGTAATGAAGGAGGGAGGACAGAGAGAGAGAGACCAAGGCCAAGCCACACCTGCCCTGAGGCAAACGGATGGATCCAAGCCCTTTCCAACCTCTAACTCAGTCATACCAGCGATTACAACGTCGAGCTGATCTAAAATTGAAACACACGTGCGGATAAACTATACGCAAACAATGTATTTCAGACAAAAATATAGAAGTATTAAGAATATTAGTAATATTTTCGCTTGAGAACAGATCCTTTCCGACAGTATCAATATCGTCATGTTCTGTATTGTTCCGACCTCTTGAATGTTCAGGTTAAGCTGTATCCATACATTCAGAGCTACATGACCTGTACTTTTACTTAAAGTATAAAGCTAACTATACTTCTGCTGATGGTAAAGTGAAGAGGGGGAAAACAGGCAGTCTCAAAGGCTCCGGATGTGGCCAGAGTGATATTTTAGATGTTTGGCTGAACATTGCAGGGTTAGGTCAGACTGGGACTACTTTAAGGGAATTCAGACCACACAAGTTCCCACAAACGCACACACACACACACACACACACACACAGAGTGGTACACGCACAAACACAAAGCGAGTTTCAAAGCGCCGTCTCTGATTCTGTTTATATGGTAATGTATATAAGAGGGACGTCTGCCTGTCTCCTGCGCCGTCTCCATCATGGCGCACACAGCTGTCTTTCTTCTTCTCACTCCAGCTCCTACTTATGCCTCTTCAAAGCGCGATCCGACTCGACTTGTGGTTCCTTTGCGTCTGTTTCCGATCACGCGCAGCTACGGGAGGCGAGGCTGATCCGGGGTCAGCGTTCAGCCGGCGTGACATGACATCTGCCGACTGTAAAACTATATGTATTTCTGTTTTGTGTACTGTTTACTGCCTTGATAACACAAGAGGAAGGACAAATTAATAACAGACAAATAATTGAATAGGGATGATTCAGGCGGAGTAACTACTTAATTAAGGGTTATGGTGTTAATTAAGGATAGTTTCAAGCCTGGTTCCTTTTCATAAACTATTTGTTCATTATGAATTAAGTCCTTATCATGCTTTATTAAGACTAATTGAGGTGTAGTTATTATAAAGTGTTACTGGAAACGCTAATTGAATAACTTCACAATCTTGAGGAATCGTCTCATTATCAAAAAGTTTAGGTAGTTCATGGACAAGACACTGCATTTTTTGGCCTAACTTTGTTTTTGGTTAGTTTGTTTAAAATGTGTTTCTATTTACCTTTTTCCATTTACTTTTTAATAACATTTGTGCCTAAATTTCTTCCAGAAATGTCCGACATTTAGAGAAATATGTGTTTTTTGGACTACGCTCACACTTAAAAAATGTAACTTTTTCACAAAACTCTCCAGAATAGCAAAAAAAAGTCTGAAAAATCCCCAAAGTCATCAACACACAAACACACAAACATTTTCCGGTTCTGCTGAATTATGCAAGACATTTGAGTTACCTGTATGCTATCAACGACATTCCTTTACAAACAAATTTCCCTCTGAGGACGATAAAGCAGCTTATAATATTTACCAATGTCAAATCATCAATAACCAACCAAACCAATCATTTACAAATATCAACAAATGCAGCCAATTCGAGTCTTGCCTTTTGCGCTGTGCAGTTGCATGCTGGGACACATGTGTTGGGAGAGGTTTGGTCAGCTCTGTCGGCTGACGTGGGTGAAACATGGATTCACCCTGAGCATGTTCAGAGGCAGCTACAGGCAACAGATGAATATGAACACTTTCCCAAAACTTGAATATACCGATAAAAACATTGTGTCACTTCACCACAACTGCCACCAGGGCGGGGCTGCAGAATGTTTTAAGATTTATTCTGCAATAGGTAGGCAACAAAACGTTATTGTCAAGGTTCACAGTTAAAACAGTCTGGAAGCGTATCCATAGAAACCTATTTGTAAAATGTTTATCTTGGGTTAGCAGAGAAACCTGTCGCAGTGATTTGAAAAGGTGTTTATCGTCTTCCTGCCACAACCGGCCGCACATGTAACCGGCACGGGCAATGTGGGTAATGGCATTTGTTTACCAAAAAGGGAGCAAAATAATGTATCTGTCAGTCGTTCCCTTATCAGAGTTTGGTAGTAGCACACCTCTACTGATGGCAGAGGGAAAAACACAAAAGCTAGCTTTTCCCTACGTGCAAATACAAGAATGATTCCTGCAAAAGATCTTTGTATTTCTATCTTTGACGTCTTAATATGGGAACATTTGAAACCAAGTGGAACTCGTAAACAGGATTAATCAAACAAGCGTGATTGAAGCGTGAAACTACTCCAGGTATAATACAAATAGAATACACCTTCTCTTGATTCACTTTTTTATTTTCTAACCTTTTTCCTCAGAATGTTTTCGTGTGTGAGCCGGGATCTTTCTTCCCATGCCCTCCTCTCCGTCTGGGCCAAAGCGCGTTCGTGGTCAGCTTCGTTGGCTCACATTTAGTAATTGACGCCTGGCCAACACCGAACCTTTCTTTGAGGAATTTCGCCTGTTCCTTTCATTTCACAAGAGTTTTCCCCCCACTGCTACCAAAACAACTGGACCACTATCGCATTTAAGGCGCTCTGAACCTGGATGTGACCACCACCAGTTTGATGGATGAGGTGGAAGTGATATCTTTTCCAGCGTATTAATAACCTCAACATGGGAGCTTACGAGAACATTGAATACATTTGATTTGCAACTTCGAAAATGTGCGTTCGGGGGAAAGAGGGTCGGTTTAAATCAATGCCTCTGAACAATGAAGCCCGGACTGTCAGAACTGCACTGCGTCCACTCCGAAACATCTCAAACAATAATTTGAAAATAAGTTGCACTTGGAAGACAGTGTAGGGTTGAAACGCACGGTGGTGGCCCAACGGTTTTCCAGTCGGCGGCCAAAATATATCAGCTCCTCGCAGCTGTTTTCGATTTCCAAAGATGCCTTTCAAAACGGTCTGCTTTCAAAAAAGGTCTCTGTAATTCTTTCCAGACACACTTTTGTCCAAACCTTTGCGTCGGCTCGTCTAGATCAAATGCTCCAATCGTAGACCCGGTTTCGTCTCTGTTTACAGATTGCTGACCCTTCCTTGGACTTTGTGGGCGTAATTGCACTCGTTTTGGGCTAATATGTGTCGGTGGTTACTCCGAGAAGTGAGATAGGATTTCAAGCGCTTTTCCTTTTTTCGCTCTGAAAGGACACAGACAAGCATGAAAAGAGAAAAGGATGGAAGGCGAGCAAGTAATAAAAAAGGAGAGAGAAAGAGAGAGAAGGCGTTACTAGACTGGCGTTGGTATTGAGAAGCAGAATTGGCAGCGCCGCATGTGCAAGTCAACAGAAGTTCAATCTCGCGTCGGCACAGCTTGCAAAGTGTCCGGACAACACCGCGTCCTCAAGGTCCATTAAACTATTCATGTTTCGCCGGTTTGAGATAGAAAAACACTTGGGGGGGGGGGGGGGGGGGGGGGGGGGGGGGGGGGAGAAGGAAGAGGAGGTGAGGGCTGGAAATGGTGTGACAAACTTTGGGTGTGATGTGGCTCTGTTTACGTGCAGGTATGAGGAGGCGGGAAACAAGGCGGGCTTTACAGACGCTGGTATTAAACAACAGCCAAAAAAGAGAAAACGGCGAAGGGTTGAGAGTTCAAACACTACAGGGCTCAGGGTAGTGGAAGAAGCTGGACTATTCACCATCTAAACGCAGCTAAGATAACTGTTATACTTTTTTTTGGTGTGGTTTATGTATTTGTTTAATTTTCTGATTGGATCTTATTCGGTCGCATCGATACATTTTACAACTGTAATTCGAACAAAAGACCAAAACCTAACCAAAGAATAACATTTGTCATATGCACAAGTTTTCTTAATTTGATTCCAGTATAAGTATAATGTTACTTCAGAAAGTATCAAGGAAAAGTAATCCTTTAAAGCATAATTGTAAAACCGTATTGGATAAAACTACTTAAACTGTAGGCGTAATTCAATAAAAATAAAAAATAAAACATTAAGAAAAATTGAGTATTTCCTGCTTATCACCATGACGATGTTTTTTCCTTGAATGTTCCACAGTGTGGCATTAAATCCATATGACTTTTCAAAAATACTTTGAAAAACACTTGGTTTAGTTGCATCCTCTGCTCGTTACCATGGACACTTGATCAGTTTAATGCCACACGGAGGAACATTTCAGGCAAAGCAATAACATCTCCATGGAGACAAGCAGGTGACGGTCTCTCCACCAGAAACATTACATAGAGCATCTTTAGGTATAAGTTCCAAGGGGAAAACAAGGAGGTAAACTTTCCAAAAAAGTCAATATAAAGCTTAAGCTTTATATTGACTTAGTTATAGCTTAGTTATAATGGATTAAATATGCAGTACATGAATATTGGCCACAGTGTCGTGAGTTGGAATCCCGACACCGACAATTTACTGCATGTCCTCCCTTTTCTCTCATCCCACATTTCACACTCACCTTTCCTGTCTAATGAAACCTTCGGGCAAAAAATGCTTTAAAAAGAGAAGAAAAAGTTACTCGAGTGCAAGTTACTCATCATTAACCACCTTTAATCATTTGCATATGTAAATAACGAGTCTTGTGTATTAGCTAACAGAAATCATCTTCATAGCTTCTGCGTTTGTTTGGAAACAGATTGCAGAGGTAGTTATTTATCGGGCCTGTCAGAGCATTGAAAGGAGCACCGTGTCTGAAGCAGCGAGCGAAAGGTCAATGTCGCCAACAAACACACGCGTTCCCTCGCCTCCAACACAATGATTAAGTGCTTCGGCTCCGAGAGAAGGGGCAGAAAATCATATTCACACTTTTGAAAGGTACACACACGCACTAGTCGCGGTATAAAGGGATTTGTATGTGAAGAAAAAACTAACTGTTGACTGCGAGGCAAAGGAATGAAAATGCTTACTACGATAGAAAAACAAGCCACAACCAATGTAGGAGAAATATGATTGTAATGTAATTTAGTAAAGTGAAAATTTAAGTATCTAATATATACCGTATTTTCCAGACTATAAGTCGCACCTTTTTTCACTTATACGTATATTTATACTTATATAGTTATACTCCGGAGCGACTGTGATATTATTTGTTATTTTCACACTTGCAACCGCGTTTCATACTCCAGTCCAACTTATGTTTTTTTTCTTCTCTATTATGCGTTTTTCGGCTGGTGTGACTTAAACTCCGGTGCGACTTATAGTCCAGAAAATACAGTAGTCTATAATTAAAACTAAAATGTCTAGTTTCGGCTCTTTTGTGGTACATTTTCTTGTCCGTTCATGTTTTGTGCAATACTTGAACCTCAATCAAGACATTTTCAGACACATTTTAGCTCATTCTCAATGCGTTGTTAAAATAAAATACATATCCTTACTTCATAAAAATATTGAAATGTTCATTTTTTACAATATTATCCACACTAAGTTGTACTAAGCTTTACTATCTGCATGTTCAATGGTAATGTTCTTCCTCTTATCCAGGGCTGGGTCGCGGAGGTGTCATGAAAGAAATAATACACTTTCAAAACAACTCTGGCATGGCCATTATTCAGAATATAACGAAACAAAAAGCAATGAAACTGCTACTCTTTCAGAACATTCAAAACCAAAAATTATATCTTTTGAATTGTGAAACGTCCTCAGTAAAACAGTAAATTGAAACCCATGAATAACGATTATGTGGCTGTACTATCAACGGGGAAATAACAACAACAAATACAGTGCAGGACATCTGAATTTGTCACAGTATTTGTCACATAAAATATTTTAACTGATTGTAATGATGACAGATCTTGATTAAATTCAAGTTGAAGTGTTGTATATTATTGCTAGCATCACAAATGAATGAGCCGGCTTTATTTTTGTAAGTGAGCGGAGCCAGAGACGCGTAATACCCCAATGTGGAACTTTAATCCACTTTTCTTAACCACTCAGCCACACGTGAGGAACACCAGAGCCTCATGAGAAAACATTACTAAAAGAAGTGTTTGGCATAGATCGTTACTTTAAGCGATTAGCGCCAACGTTAGCATACATGCTAACAACCTGGTATTCTTCTTAAATCTAATGTTATTCTGATAATAATGCACCAAAAACATCGTAGGCCACAACAGTTCTTTTGACATTTTTGTTTTGTTTCACTAAGCATCCCAAATAATAATAATTTAATTTAATAGTAATAAGTGAACTTTATAAACTAGAGTTTGAAGTTGAAGGTGAAGATGGTCATTACTCTTTGGCAGTAGTAATGAACATATAAACTAACTAACTTAACAACTACCATGTGTCTGCGCTGTTTATTAATAACAAAATGACTTTATATTACATTAATTTGCGGCGTTATTAAAATTAATGGATAGAATGCTTGTATAATGTTCAGTGCCAGGCGAGTGCGCAACTGTTTAAAACTGACAACACACATCGAGCAACGGCAAGTGCACAAGCTTATGAATATGAGAATATGTAATGTACAGTCAAATAAGTAAACCTCATAAATGTGAATGAGGTGGAAAAGGATGGTGTGGGTTAGTTTGAGAAAAGGACATTCTCTATAAACTATTGGTTAGTGACTTGGTGCTTTGTCTTGGATTTACCATATGTCACGGGCAAGTACAAGCGCGAGGCATAGTCCACGGGCTGCTCCTCTTCCTCCTCCTCCTCCTCTTCCTCTGAGCCCGGTTCTGCCCCGTTTGCTAACAATGGGTTGTCATGGAGACGGGTGGACTGTGGATGTGATTGGTCAATGACAGATGACGGACAGGAAGGGGAGAGCATGGGAGAACCTGTTCGGCAACCGAAAGAAAAAAGAAAAACAAAGACAAAGAAACACAAATGAATGATGGCGGCACATGAATCGAGGTCACAAATTAACAAGATTTAAACGTGGGATTTGAAAACAATGAGTTATAATTAAGTAACAGACACAGAATTCCAGCAGCCATGTTGTGAGCGTGAAATTATACTAAAGATTTTTCTCTTTAAATACTTTGATATGTGGACTTTTTCATATTTGCACTTTATCTTATGTTCTTGTTTGACATAAATAATGTGGATACTTTGTTTTTGTTCATGATTAATAATGTTGTTTTTTAGAAATAGGAGTGAATTAAATTGAATAATTATCAATACTTGTGTTCTTGGTATATTTACACACAAATATTTGCATTTAAAATATTGATCTGTTCAGTGTTTTCAGTTTGAATATTGATTTTCACCATTCTGAGTAAAAATGCCCTGACAGAGTTCCTGCATTATTACACAAATATGTCCATTGAAACACTTTAATCAATGCATTTTCTAGCTCTGTTTTTACATTATTTTCTATTACAATTCATCTCTTTTTCCACTCGCAAGATGGCCGCCGCAACAGCACAGAAACATAATCCATAATCTCTCCAGCCAACATTATAACTCAATGATTAAAACGTAGAAGAAAAGTGCCATGGCTGGATAATGTTTTCTCGTGGAAAGTTTGTAAAATAAAGGTTTAGTTTTGAAGATGAGCCAATCACAAACTGCATCATAAAGTATTCGCTAACAGTCAAAAACCAGAAGCAACACGAGAAGACTGAGAGCAAAAACATTCTGACACAGGGATGTTGCAGCGTCGCAAAATGCCTTTCATACACTGGTTTTTGTAGAATAAGTCATTTCTATGCAAACGTTTTATTATGCTATTTATGTGAAGCATCTCATGTTTTTCCCTAGCGATATTGTACAGACAAAATGGCATATCCCAAATCTACATATAACTGCTATTTATGTGTTTTATTTGATTTAGAAATTAATTTTAATGCACATTTATAAACATCTATCCAACATTTATCCAAACATCGCATTTAGAACCCCAAAGTGAGGCCGTCAGTCAACATATTTCAACCTTTATTTGGTTGATAATGTGTTCAAAAAGTCTCAATTTACAAACAAAACGAATGGCTTTTCAAATTGACAACTTAAATAACCGTTATTCTCTTTTGTGGACAGTTTTCCTTTTGGATATTTTCTGTATAAGAATACGCCATACTCCTGCTCTGGGACATCACACTCTATTTTCTACAATCTGAAGAAATCACCAGATTAAGCAAACCCGTTTCGATTAGCTCTTCACTTTTAATCTCTCCATTAACTCCATAACCCAGTGCAGTCCCACAGCTCGGTGGAAAGCGGTGGGATTAGGGAGTTTCTTGGACACATTTCAGCTCCTGCCATGGGAACGACAACAACGAACCGAGTCACAAAGACAGTGGCGCCTGGTTTCGGCCCCAGAGGACCGGCACAACAGCATTCAGAGCGATGGGACGGAGCCGGGATTTGGCAGCGGAGCCTGAGGGCAGTCCTGGGGCCTTTTCACCTCTCAGTCTTCCTCCACCTCCTCCTCCTCCTCACACCGTTGTCTTGCTCCTTCTTTCTTCACATTCCATCTCTGTCACCTTCACTTCTACACTTCTACCTCCATGTCACTCGTCTCGCTCCATCTTTCCCCTGATTCCTCCGTCTCTGCAGCTCTGGTTGTTGAATGGATCATTTGGTTGATGGTGTCTTAATCCGTCAAATTCTTTATTAGTAAACTAAAAATGTTATTTAAATATGGATTCATGGACTTGGGAGTGACAGGACAGTTGGACCGCCTTTTTCCAAGAAGAAGCTTCTCAATTGTATTTAAAGCTACAGAATGTAACTTTTTGGAGGTCGCATGTAATCTCCTCCACCTATTTCTAATAGTTCTGTTTCTCCCTTCTTCTGTTTCTCCTCCTTCTGTTTCTCCCTCCTTCTGTTTCTCCCTCCTCCTGTTTCTTCCTCCTTCTGTTTCTCCCTCCTCCTCTTTCTCCTCCTCCTGTTTCTCCCTCCTTCTTTTTCTCCCTCCTCCTGTTTCTTCCTCCTTCTGTTTCTCCCTCCTCCTCTTTCTCCTCCTCCTGTTTCTCCCTCCTTCTGTTTCTCCCTCCTCCTGTTTCTCCCTCCTTCTGTTTCTCCCTCCTTCTGTTTCTCCCTCCTCCTCTTTCTCCTCCTCCTGTTTCTCCCTCCTTCTGTTTCTCCCTCCTCCTGTTTCTCCTCCTCCTGTTTCTCCCTCCTTCTGTTTCTCCCTCCTTCTGTTTCCCCCTCCTGTTTCTCCCTCCTTCTGTTTCTCCCTCCTTCTGTTTCCCCCTCCTGTTTCTCCCTCATTCTGTTTCTCCCTCCTTCAGTTCCTCCCTCCTCCTGTTTCTCCCTCCTTCTGTGTCTCCCTCCTTCTGTTTCTCCCTCCTCCTGTTTCTCCTCCTCCTGTTTCTCCCTCCTTCTGTTTCTCCCTCCTTCTGTTTCCCCCTCCTGTTTCTCCCTCCTTCTGTTTCTCCCTCCTTCTGTTTCCCCCTTCTGTTTCTCCCTCATTCAGTTTCTCCCTCCTTCAGTTCCTCCCTCCTCCTGTTTCTCCCTCCTTCTGTGTCTCCCTCCTTCTGTTTCTCCCTCCTTCTGTTTCTCCCTCCTCCTGTTTCTCCCTCCTTCTGTTTCTCCCTTCTTCTGTTTCTTCCTCCTTCTGTGTCTCCCTCCTTCTGTGTCTCCCTCCTTCTGTTTCTCCCTCCTTCAGTTTCTCCCTCCTTCAGTTTCTCCCTCCTCCTGTGTCTCCCTCCGCCTGTGTCTCCCTCCTTCTGTGTCTCCCTCCTTCTGTTTCTTCCTCCTCCTGTTTCTCCCTCCTCCTGTTTCTCCTCCTCCTGTTTCTCCCTCCTCCTGTTTCTCCTCCTCCTGTTTCTCCCTCCTTATGTTTCTCCCTTCTTCTGTGTCTCCCTCCTCCTGTTTCTCCCTCCTCCTGTTTCTCCCTACTTCTGTTTCTCATTCCTCCTGTTTCTCTCTCCTCCTGTTTCTCTTCCTCCTGTTTCTCCCTCCTTCTGTTTCTCCCTTCTTCTGTTTCTCCCTCCTTCTGTTTCTTCCTCCTTCAGTGTCTCCTCCTTTCTCCTCTTGTTTGCCCTCCTCCTCTTTATGTTTCTTTCCCTTCTGTTTATCCTTCTTCTTTTCCTCTTTCTGTTTCTCCTTATCCTGTTTCTCCCTCCTTCTGTTTCTCCTTATCCTGTTTCTCCCTCCTTCTGTTTATTTCTCCTCCTCATGTTTCTCCTCTTTCCTTCTGTATCTCCGCCTCCTCCCCCCCCCCCCTCCTGTTTCTCCTTCCTTTTGTTCCTCTTTCCTCCCTGCCCCAGGTCTCCACTGGACATTGCGTATCAGAATGCATCCATAAGACTACAGGTTACTGCCCCTGACAGCTCCAGAGTGAATAATACATGGAGCTACTGTTGCTCTGTTGGTATTACAGATACACTCTTGACTGGAGCTCATGGGAAGATCTCACTCACATGAAACAAAATAGGAATAAAATATCACAAATGTACCACTGGACTCTATTCTGAGGCAAATTAATGACCAAATATATTTACTCATCACTTAATCATTCTTCTTCTTCTTTTTCATGATATAGCATAGATGATGTCAAAATAAGCAGGATATGTTAACTAGAAGGTCCTACGCTCAAATGCTTTCCCACCATGCACTACAGGCTACTTTTGGTATTCCTGGCTTAGATCTAAGGATCCCTGAAGGCGCCCACTGCTCTTTACAGATTTTGCATTTACCGTAACGCTAATACCGTGTCAACAGTAATCTAATACAATAAATATGTTTAAGGTGATGTAGTAATATTGTTTCTGAATATATTTAAAGGTGCACTGTGTACAAGTCAGTAGCCCGTTTGTCTCATCAAAATGTTATGTATTTCCGTGAATGCTCCACAGTACGTGTCCATCTTTCATTTATTCCATCTTGGCCTTTTAATTGCATAAACATACTTGGTTCGGTGGAGTTATTTGTCTCTGGGGGTCTCTATTGAAGTTATATTCCATTTTGTGTAACATTCCAGGCAAAATAACAACCTAAAACTTATAGAGTGCCTCTTTAAATTGAACGCACCTTTAAAGCACAGACACGAGTACAGTCTCCTTTCAGAAGTATGCAAATCCCTTTTACTATAACATTTTTAATTCCTGGGATAATATCTTAGGATTTCATGCAAACATTATTACATTTTCTTGATGCCGAGATGATATAAGTAAATTAAAATACATTGCAAATATGAAAGAGGCGAATTCATTGTTGCACTATTTATTTGTTTAGTTTTACTCATTCATATTTATTTCTTCTCGCAACAGCACTTGTGTTAAAGTATTATTGTTTTAGTGCGTTAACTATTACAGTCAGCTACTCTAGTGCACTATATTGTTTTCTATTGGTCAGAAGGAGGTGGGCCGATGGTCAGGTTAAGTAGTCTGCGTCTAGACTCGGAAGAAAGGCAGAAAATCGATGCAGTATTGACGCGGTAACCTTGACATTTAGTGACTTGTTATGGCTAAATTGTTGTGTTGTTTGTGTGTTTTGGGCATTTAAGGGCAAGTATTTGTCCATTCAGATGATCCAGGCCTCACTCGCTCTACATACAAATGAGCAGAGACACAAAATTGTAATTATTTGATGAATTATATGCCTGTTTGTACTCCTGAAAAGTTGAAGAGTTTTTGCAAATTGGTAAAATTGTATGAGTCATTTTCTGCCGTAAGAGCTCAAAATCCATCTAAAATGTGAAAGAGCTGCTACAGTCTATAAGAAAGATAAAATTAAACAAGTCTGCTTGATATTTAGTTGGTTCCTGACATCTAAAACGAGAAGACAATTGCAGAAAACCAGGGAAACAACAGGTACACTGCAGCTACACTCACATTTATCACTGATACAGACTTTGGGTCACACACAGTTGAACTCTTTACCTTTCTATTCTTAAATTAGATGTTTCTGAGTCCGAGTCCGAATTCATTGTTGTGTTGAGATGAAGTGTCTTCTGGCTCCCCCTGTGGTTAGCAAACAAGCTAGCTAAGCTCTGCACTGTCCCTGCAACAACTGAGAAACGACTTGAAGTTTTAGTTTTACAGTATGTACTAAACATGGGTTAAATGAAGTCGACATACTAGTATTTGTACCACAATGCTGGATGGCGAGGGTTTATGTTGCAGCTCAGACACGAGGAAAAATAAAAAAATGTGAATTTGTGTCTCTTCAAATCTGACACATACAAATTACAAAAGTAAAATTCTTTGACAACGTTGGTTGACTTCATCATATCTTTTTTGAATCCCTTGATTCCTCACTGTTTCAGCAAAGATGGAGGAAATTGAAAGTGAAAAGCAAATGGTAGGTTATTATATTGCAAAGCTACACTTGGCATTTAAAGAGAGGCTTTGCACTGGGGAAAAGCAATATACTGGTGATAAGCTCTGCTCCCCTTCTCCTCATGCACAGTTGTTCAAGTTGTAGAGAATATCAAATGTGATACGAGCTAAGGTGATTCACCTGCTGGAGGACGCTCGTGTGTGCTACTGTCGCTCTGGGCAATGACCCAGCAACAGATTTATTTTCAATCTGCTGCAAACAACACAACACGAAGCTTCCAGGTCTTCGCATAGACCACACCACTCGTCACTCGCGAACACTTTATAGCTCCAAATCCAATTCAAGATTTGAAATTTGAAAATGAAATTGTATGAGAATACTGTACGTTTTGACTATCTATGTATCATGCTATCAAAGTAATTTTAGACACTTCTTTACCAACATCAAATTCTGCACACATCAATTTATGTTTGGTCGAGCTTGATGCAGCGTCCATCCCAAGGACGCAATTCAGATATTTGGCTCATATCATCAGGACTAGACCCAGATTTAATCCAGTGTAAAACATGACTCAAATTAAAATCCTATATTTTAAGCACATAATATGGGCTTAAAATATTTCACTGTCTTTTATATTTAAAGGGGCAGTACCCGATTTTTAAACAGTTTGTAGCAGTCCAAATTTATAGCGTATTCCGACTTTCAGAGGTTTTGCCGTCATGGTGATGCTAAGAGCAACTAACAGCAACTAACATGCTAACAGTGCACTTCCTGATTCACGAAGGACAAACAAACATTAACATTTGATCCAAGGAACTTCTTTTACATTATATCTGTACTGTCAAAATACATGTAATATATGTTACTACCTCAACCACGAAAAGTACTAATTTGTGTTTTATTCATTGTTAAATATTGACAAAAATTAGAGCCTGTAACTGTTCTAAAAAAATTAAATTGAAATAACGGTAACAATATTTAGACAATATAATGTCAATCCAACAGGAATTATATGAATTAGTATAATTTCAAGGCAAACGTGATACGTCAAACTGATCACAAAAATCACTTATAAAAATCACTATACAAACATTACTTAATACAAGCTTACAACATAACGGTTTTAAATTTTATATATAATCTGCTCTTTTTGTCATTAAACTACATACCTGTAATTTGCATATCTTCCTATCTTCTTTATTATTATTATTTACAATTCGAAATATTGCCCACCCCTGATAAACTCTTGCCTCTCCCACCTTAATTGTAATTACAGCCAGATTGATCCGACGCTATAGGATCCACCACCTGAATTGATTCCACGGATGCATTTAAAACAACTTTCCCAGCATGCCCCGCTTTGTTTCCCTGTCATCAGCATAATCAAACAGCCCCACTCGCTTTGACGCTTTTATTAGTCCGCACCGGTCGTCGCTTCCCTCCTCAAGCGCGATTATAGAGGAAATATTAGGGAAAAGAAAGTGATTTGCGGGACACGTCTTAAACCCTCAACAACTAAATCAACATTTACATTCCAGAACACGCTCGGATTGTAGACGTCGTGAGCCAGTCTGTATCCTGCGCCCATCGCTCTTCCCGGTTTGTGTCAAAACGCATGCATCTTTTATTGGCGGGAATATTACAGTTGTGTATCTCGTCTGTCTGAAGATAATGCTAACACATGGAGAGTCAGATTTGGCTTGAATGTACATTGTCACTTTATCTGCATAGATGCGTCAAGTGTCTTTAAACAGAACGCCTACATTCTAAAGGCTGCTACGGATCCATACGTTGGCTCCAATGCCTCCCAACATCGAAAACTGTGAAAAAATCAGGCCTGTTGTGGTGACTAGCAACCACTCGACAACATGTGAGTAACACCACCAGAGTCTTGTGTTTTGTGTCGATTAGCAATGTTAGCTATTAGCGCTGGGATTAGCATAAGAGCTAACAACCGTTGATAAACATTTCGTCATTCTTGCATTATTGCGGAACTAACTGCCCCAAAAACATAGCAAGCAACAAAACATGCATATTGAAATTTGTGTTTTAGTTCATTAAGTCCTGCTTAATTTATATATTTTATGTAAGTGCGTGTGTGTGTGTGTGTGTGTGTGCGTGTGTTGTGCGTGTGTGTGTATGTGTGTGTGTGGCCTCATTACAATGAATGGGATAGAAGGTTTATATCAGTATGGATGTCAGTCTAGCAATGAATAAATAAATTCACAGTTGAGAATTAGGAGTTGAATATTTACAGTTATGCAGGAAGCTTACACTGGAGCAGGTTTAGATGCAAGTTTGTTTCATGAATCCTCCTCAGTAAGTCCTGTCCCTCTAAGCCTCACAAAACACTCAGTTTCAAAAGTACCATGTTTATGACCCGCACTGTAACCAATCACATTCATTACAACGTCCTGCTTACGTTTGCATGCCTAGGCAAGCTAGGTTTTGTTTATTTCACCATGGCTTTTCCTTCTGCAACCAGCAGATGGAGTGCTAACACAAATCCTGATTGATACAGTAAAAAGTATTTAGTGTGCTTTCAGTAGATACATTATTTTAAAGGTTTTAAATGTTTGAAAACTACACAAATAATGCATTGTGTGTCGTTTAATATTTCTTCCAATAAATACAAAATAAAATGTATTTGTACAAAATAAATAAATACATATAAAAAGCAATGTAATAACAATACAATGCTGTTTGTGGCTTTGTCAAGGAAGCTTTCACCATAAGGACAAAGATGTTTTCCCCTTGTCTCAGAAACATTAATAGAGATGTAGAAAGTATGACACAAACTAGAACTAACAAAATATCAAAATTACACATCTCGATCAATTTGAATGAATCCTTTGGACTTGGAAGTAAAAGTGTAGCCAACAGCATGTGCCAGTCAGATATTCCACCAGAGAAAACATGTACAAATTTAGTTTTTCGGTTCTTTGCCAGGTCGAGCTGTTTTACAAGCCTGAGGACAAAAAACAAAAAAACAAAAAAAAAGGTTCCGTACGCTTTTGTTTCCCACATAATTACAGCAAAACATTTGTAGCGTTTGACTGTCGGGTGCGTGTTTGTTGGCGGTGTCAGGGAGCAGGTAATAGAAGCATCACTTGTTAGCATTTTGCGTGGCGAGAGAGCGGCCTGTTCTGCCAAAGGCGCCTGGATTCACTACAGATCTGCAAATGTTCAGAATCAGCCAAATACGCAGCGCTGGGGGACAGTCGGCGCACAGAAAGAGATGTCCGCGCTCTTCCGGCCAAAAAACTCCAATATGAAGACATGACATGGGCCGGAGACGGATTATGAGTGCTTTCAAAATAAGTTAGCTTGAAATAAGGACATAAACATTTGAGGTAAGTAAAATACACAGCAGAATTTTAGCCACTGCTTTGTTTTTAGCCGTTTTGAATCTGTTTTGTAAGATGATTGTGAAGTTTTTCGAAAAGGCGTCTACAAATAAAATGCTATGTTACTTTATTATTACCCATAGACAAACAATTCTAGAAAATACACCTCAACTTATCAAAACCACTGAAATTAAGACTAATATTGTAAATGAGTTGTTTTATTATATAGAAATGTATTATTTGCATTGTAAAAAATGTCATTATCGTAATCTAAAACCGGAAAAGATAAGTGTATAATCT
Source organism: Eucyclogobius newberryi (assembly GCF_026437365.1). Lineage (NCBI taxonomy): Eukaryota > Metazoa > Chordata > Actinopteri > Gobiiformes > Gobiidae > Eucyclogobius > Eucyclogobius newberryi. The sequence goes on from NW_027316056.1 coordinate 3,461,838, forward strand.
TGACAAAGTTATCACGCTATAAATAATATCAACATTTGAGAAAGTAGATGTTGAATTATGTTCAGTTGGAATTTCGCACATTTTACCAGGATCTATAATGTGAAATTTACCAAAAATGTGTACAATTACAGTTGATCTATCTATTTCAACATTTGACAGTAGAATGCGGTCTCAAACCAGCGCAGGAGTGTAACTTTGCCTCCTCTCCAAAAGTTCAGCTCCATTCCTCAGATCTAGCGCCCATTGTGTATATCCAGCAGTGCTTTCAAAAATCCACCTGCATTGTTCTCAAGTTCAGGCACGGAACGGGAAAAAGTCGAGATTGACATTGTCTATTTCCCCCCCGTTTTTTCTTTCCTGCCCGCACTCAGTTTTCTGTCAATCTGCATATCAAAGACGCCCTGCAGAACACATTGTACCCGGGATTAGACTGAGAGACTGCTTTTGGAGGGGAAACCAAGACAACCGACTCGTCTTGGGTACAGGAAAGGTCAAAAGAACTTCATGAGTAAATGGTATGACGAATATATACGTCTTCATTGTGGTCAAAATTGAGTCAAGATTGTGTAGGATTTTATGCATTTTTTACACATCATACAAATCCATCATTGAATCATATCCTAAAACAACAACTCCTGGTTCACATTCTCTTCTGTAAAATATCAGAATAAACTCTTCAAATCATCAAACAAAATAACAGGAAACTTGACGTAAATATAGGAAGTAATTTGTCCCCACTGCTGTTGCACTTTTAATTACATCTAGTCACATTATTTACTATTTTCTCACTATTATAAAGTTGGTTTTAGAGGTTGTTGTTTATTGCTATGGACTAGAAACAATAATAGCGATAAAAAAGGAAGATAAAAATTATAATTGTTCAATATTTTGCACAATCGTGATAATCACCTACAAAGAGAATCATCATTATGTTGTGCAGAAAAAGCTATTCATCCATAATATTCTCATCTAAATCAATGTTGTTTTTACTTATAACAAAGTATAATAGTAAATATTCATATCCATACAAACAAGGCCATTCATATTAATAATACCATATCATATCCATAAACTGTTTAAACGATATAGCAAACATATTATCGTTAATGACAAATACTTTCGTAATCGTGACACAACATTTCAACATCGTCCCAAGTATGGTATATTTTTGGGGTTTTTCAAACAAACAATAAAGCTTTTTGAATATTTAAATATGTTGCATGGTAACCAGCCAGTTTTTAGATAAACGCTCGCCCTCATACACGTCAACAATAATGGCGTGATTAATATTTCACTTTTAAAGCTTTTCCAAAGTGCTACCGTTTGAAAAACTATTCACTTGGTGGCGGTAACATGCGTTCATAGCCTCATCCGCCTTGGGGATGATTGACGGATGTGTGTCTGCCAGATTTATGCACAAAGGGAGTGAAGTGTCTTGCCTAAGGAAACAATAAGGACCTAGTGTATACTGCTAATCTATTGCAAACTGGACAACGGACATTTTTATACTTTTCTGAGCGTAAAAGAAATGCCAGAAAAGTCAAAAGTCGAAAGTTTAATGCACATCAAATCTAAAAAGTGTGGTATTGGACATCACTACCGCTTTGGGCCTCCAGGGTGCGATGTTAAACTCTGCTGTGATTGCCCTGGAGCGCATTGGACAGGCACTGGACAATCTCTTTTCAAGCTTGGATCAATGCAATAAAAATAACTTTGGAGGGGAAAAGGAAAGAAATGAAATTCCCTCCTAAGATGGCGAGGTGCTTCTCCGTGCGCTCGCCCGGGGAACGCAAAGCTGTTTTCAGAGCTTGGACATCCAGCGCATCAAAAAGTACATATGTTTAAGCTAGCCGGCGTGTTCATTTACTTTAAACAAACAGGGGAAGTTTGGGATGGAGGCTGTCCCTGGAGGAGCAGAGAGGAGACGGTGCAAAATGTATAATGTAAGAGGCAGGGAACAGCGTGTTCAAGGCATTTCTGCACACAAAGTCTACAACTGTCAAACCACACCAACACAGAGGAGCCGCTGGAAAACCAACACGAGCCCGGTGGCACATATATACGCTACTATATATGGAGGTATATAGTGTAGGCCCGGGCGCTACCATGATACAAATCCAATCCAGATCTGATCCATGTGATGAAATGCTATTTTGGTGATGGTGTTTTCCTCCGTCTGTGCTCAATGCGTGGATAAAGACTGTTTGTTTTGTACAAATGATCACTAAAAATGAGATTTAATGACTTTATTTCAGCAAAAAGTCAGTGTCAGTTTGTTCTTTTTATGTTTCTCATGATCAGGAGTTTGAAAATAAATAAATAAATGAAGACAAATTTTGAGAAAGACAAAGAAATCATGATCAAATTGAAATTACATTCTTGGCTCTAGAAAATTGTGATTGAAATATTTAATCAACCACCTCTCAAAGTACAATTATTACAATGAATTTAGAAATACATTTGGGATTTTACCAAGACATTTAACAAAAGAAAAGAAACATTTATGAATGTTAATGCTAATTTGTCTACATTTCAAAAAGCACTATTTCAGTTTAAGCACTTTCATTGTAGAGCTACTTCTGCCGCCACAAACGCCCTGAGACAGACTGGGAGAGATGTGGCTGCCATTCTACATGGTCTCATCGAGGGACTGAAGTCATTGAACCGTCAAACTTTGGGTTGGAACTGCTGCGCTAAAACCGTCACGACAAAATGACCTGCTTCTTCATAATATGTTTGCCAAAGTCGCATATTTGAGCTTAATATTTCTGAATAATATGTTTCTACTCTCGCCATCACGAGGCAAGCAGCGTTGTCAGGTCAACGGTCGAATCAATGATCCAAATAAATGTAAAATTATGGATTGTCAGATATCGCCTTGCAATTGTGTGTGGAACCAAAAGAGTTTGTATCACGCTGAAACCAAAATAAAGTTCCCGTAAGCCAAACCAGTGCATTTTCAATCAAATAAATGAATTAATAATGACATGTTCCTGGGAGTTTCTACCAGAACATTTGTATTTCCGTGCAGATACGTCTCATTGTGGATCAGAAAGCAAGAACCCGGGCAAAAGTGAGCTGGAACAAAGTGCTACTAAATTAAACACGGTTCTTATAAATAAAAGGTCATGTTTGTCAGACGCATTGGCTAGATGTTGTTGCTTTGTCTGGAATCTTCTGCAGTGAGGATTATATCTTGCATCTATTTATGGTGTTTTTATAGCTTAAAAGGTTTAGGGTTGTCAAAAGTATCAAAAAAAAAAAAACACAGACACCAAAACTAGCATCGAAACTACACTAGTACATATGCAATTTTGAGTTTATATTTGATTAATTATTAGTTATTTCGATGGGATAGTACCACTGTTAAGTTTGTGAGGAAAAAAAAATGGCAGGAAGTAAAGCTGAGTTCTTCTGTGATGTCATCAAAAAGCGACAATCCACCAAAAGCTGAGGGACAATTTAACTGACACGTTTCTCTGACCACAATTTAACAAAATAAAAGCGTTCGCATGTATTACTATTTGTCAATCCATAACTTTTCTACAATGTATATGGATTTTGTCTCTTTTTTTACATTTCAGTTGCTAGGTAACTATCTTTAGCTCTATCTATGTCACATCTGCTGCTCATGTCCAACCAGGAAGTAACTTTATAAACATCGCCGAAATTGTCAAACGGGGGGAATATACGCCACATTTGTAGTAAAATCGCCAATATGTGGCACAAATCACTCCGTTTTAGTGCATTGTGTAGTCTAGGCTGTGTATTTGTGTATTTGCTAGGTTCAGAGTGTATATTTTTTTGTTAACATGAGGAGGTAGCGCATTGCATCTCAAATCCACAGCCTTTCTACATGGAAGCCTTTTTTATATGGAGCCTGGGGGGGAGAGATGAGCCGAACAAAGGTGCAGGAATAAGAAATAAACAGGAGTCGCGGGAGGGAAGGGGGTGTTGGATTGGCAGGTGAGCGCAGAGGTTATAGGTTCCTCTTTTATGGGATCCATGCAGTGTGAAGGCGGTGTGGGCACGGGCATGTGTGGACCTTCCCACTGGGAAGAAAGTCCACAAAAATCAATGCGCTCGGGCACGACAAAGTTCACACCAAAACTTTTTCACCTGTGCAGGCAAAATCTCCGCTGCGTTTGGCAGTGGGGGCTAAATCAAAGCTGAGGATGTGTTTACTTTGCTGAGTGCAGTAGAAAACACAGGTAAAAGAGCTATGAAAAGTACTATGAAGGGTAAAAACACCAGCTTACAGACATTGAATTGCATATTAACTTTATGGCTGAGTGATACTGTATGATACTGTTTTTTTTTTATTTGAATTTAGTTGAATATTACATCGATTTGACCGTTTTTCTGGGCTAGGTTTGGTCTAAATGAGACAAAAACTGTTCTAAAATGGATGAACCATGGATAATCTTTATATAAAACAAATACTTTAACTAACTTCACATTTGTTGGATGGTTAAACCTCAATTCAAGACACATTTCAAAATACTTCTTTTGAATTAAAAAGCATGAATAAAACAGGACAAGACCAGTGACAAAACTAGGACTAAACCAAGGACTAAACCAAGGACTAAAACAGGATTAAACCAAGGACTGAGATAGGACTAAAGCAAGACTAAAGCAAAGACTAAAACAGGACTAAACCAAGGACTAAACAGGGCTAAAACAGGACTAAACCAAGGACTAAACAGGACTAAATGAGGACTAAACCAAGGACTAAACAGGACTAAATCAGGACTAAACCAAGGACTAAACAGGGCTAAAACAGGACTAAACCAAGGACTAAACAGGACTAAATCAGGACTAAACCAAGGACTAAACAGGACTAAATCAGGACTAAACCAAGGGCTAAACAGGGCTAAATTAGGACTAAACCAAGGACTAAAACAGGACTAAACCAAGGACTAAAAGAGGACTAAACCAAGGACTAAAACAGGACTAAACCAAGGACTAAACAGGGCTAAAACAGGACTAAACCAAGGACTAAACAGGACTAAATCAGGACTAAACCAAGGGCTAAACAGGGCTAAATTAGGACTAAACTAAGGACTAAAACAGGACTAAACCAAGGACTAAAAGAGGACTAAACCAAGGACTAAAAGAGGACTAAAGCAAGGACTAAAACAGGACTAAACCAAGGACTAAAACAGGACTAAACCAAGGACTAAAACAGGACTAAAGCGAGACTAAAACAGGACTAAAGCGAGGACTAAACCAAGACTCATAATATAGTCTCATTATCAGGACACTTAAAAAACAGTTTAGAGATAATTATTTTGTTGCATATCGCTCACCTAATCATAAAAATACTAGTCTGTACATACCATAAAAGTATAACAAAAAAATCCATCTCACCAATATTCCGCACTGTTGAGGTCTGAATTTTGTGGGTATTAACTCACAAAATTCTGCACACTGCCTCTGTTCTCAGGAAGTCTTTTAAACCTGTGCTAGGCCCAGTTTCCCCGCTGCACACGATGACTAAGACGTGACTTTTAGGTTCACAGAAATAGCGGCCGGTCTGTGGAGCATGACGCAAGAAGGTGTCACAGTGTGCGAGGAGGCTCCACTCCAGAGACATAACACACAGGATGACACGGCTGCAGCAGGTAAATCAACCTCAGTGTTAGGAAGAGTGATGTTTTAAAAGGTTGGTGCGGTAAAACAGGGATGATTATCACTAAATAAAGTATGATTATTAAGCTTATTTCTTAAGTAAACTTACCTAATGGCACTGGCAGATAATTTCACCTATTTCAATGACATGTTTACCGAAAACAAGTGAAATGTTCAAGTTTTAAGAAGATAATACCTCAATAAGTGTTTGGAATAAGTAATATTTATCTTGTTTTGACCATCATCAATATGATTGCCAATGGAACAAGCATAAAATATATTGTTTTACTTCAAATAAGAAAAAGGCAAGATTTTCTAACCTTAAAAGAGGAAAAAACACAAATTACTTGTTCTATTGGCAAATCTTATTTTTAAAAAGTCAAAATATACTCAAAGGAAAATAAATACTACTCATATCAATGACATAATATGTCATTGATATATTATTAAGACAGCTAAGTTAGCCTTGGGCCTGTCACGATAATGACTATGTCAGCAATAAATAGGTATCAATCGATATGTGTCGGGTGTGCATTTTTTTCCATATAAATAAATATTTTTTTTGTTATTTTAAGTGCGACAAGATCTGAGTTGCACACGGTCAAATAACTCAAATAATTACAAGAGACAAAATAAGCAAAGTGTTTCATGGTGTTTATTTATCACAGTAGGAGAATGATCCTGTTTTGGGATTATTGTGTCATTTCATTCTCATCGTTTGTCGTGACATTTTTCTGTGGAAATAAATTACATACAAAAGTTATGGTGAAAATGTGAGCTGCATAAAATAAATAGCAGAATAAAAGACTTAGTACATAGTTGGTATCTATAATTAGTCATACTTAATGACACATATTCAACACTATAGGTGAAAATACCGCCACAAAAACGATCAAACGTTATAGTAACGACCGTGCTACAGTCAAAACAACACAACTTCTCTGCTCTGATTTTGATCGTTTTGCTCGCTCTTTTTTGTTTACACCTACTTTAAATTGAGTGAACTGATTCAATGTGCTGCTTTTGAACCCACGGACCTGTCGCGTAAACAGGAGCATCCGTTTCCAGATGTTTACGCTGGTTTGTTTGCTGCTTTCTTTTTCCTTGTGCACACCTTGCCTTTGGACTGGCGGCTCATCATTCATCCCTGCTTGGTTCGCTTTTGGCACACTTCCTAAGCACAGCTGTGTCGCTACTGTCCTCCGGTAACTTCCATTTATTTTCTTGCCCTCTCTTTTAATCCATATTTTTTTTTAATCTGTTCATTCTCCTGCTGTTTCATTCTGAACTCTTGCACATGTGGTTTTGACCTCCTGCTGTGCAAAACCGCTCAACTTTACCTCCCAAACTTCATAAAGATAAATCAATAACAGCAGAATTTACATTTTAATATGAATGCAAAATAAGTTAGGGTGATGTTGTCCTGACAGTAATTGTTTTAGCAGGTTTTTCTTTTCCTTTTTTCAGACGTATTAAGAACTGAGAGAGGCAGCAACGATTTTAAGATGAGATTATGTGTCGGGGAAGGCAGGTTTGAAATGAGAAAACGGTAATTATTTGAGGTTAAATGGTTTCTGAGAATGAGTATCTGTGTTCAACTGGACTAATAGTCACTTTGGATAATTGATGAATGAAACTGGATGAGTTCAGGGAACATTGAGAATGAATTGATGCCACAAGTCATTTTGATGTAGTTTGAATCTGTGTACTTTTAAATTGGGTCAAATGCAGAGATATTGGACATTTTGGACAATTTTAATACCAACATAATCCCGCAGGTGGTGATAAACTTCTGACCTGATGACCAAAAAATGTATATTTAAAATGACGTGATATTGTGTTTAAGGTGATATTTCCAAAAAATTACATAAAATCATTGCATATCAAAGGCTTCCAAATGCATTATAAATCTGGTGCCTGTCCCGAGCCTGAATGGTTCCAGGGAGGGGGATTCCAGCTATGGAAAATGTACTTTTTTGAGCATTTAACCATATTGTTCAGTTTTCTTTGCATCAAAAACATATCTATAGTTATATTTTGGGTCATTCAGGCTTGTTTGATGAATCCTGATGACGAGGTTGTCTTCTCCGAATGCTCACAAATCAATCCGTTTAAATTTTCCCCAGATTATTGCGTCACAGGTAAAAATCCAGACTTCTCTTGCACAGTTTTTAATTCAATAAACCATCAATAAACCATCACAGGGCTTTTTCAATGGTCAAATTATGTTCACAATTAACGCATGGCTCTATTGGCCTAACATTCACGTTGCCTAAGGGCTTCATTTATATATATTTTTGGCATTGTTCATTTACAGTGAGGTCCAATGCCTAAATACTTCATTGGAAACGGAGGTGAAATACTTTTTTGCTGCATAAATGAGGCATATTTTTGTTCTGGTCAGAAAAGGAAAACGTCCAATCGAAAATAATGCTAGTTCTAAAATATTTCTTACAAGACAGGCCTATTCAACTTCACATGTTTTTCCTACGCCGACAAACCTGATCACTGTTATCCTGCTCGACATCTAAAACTACCGATTCAAATTTTGCACAAAGCACCTTTAAAAATGTTAGGAAAAGCGTCTCCACGGGCTGCAGATTGTGAGCAAAACGAGCAGCCCCGTATCCTTGATCTTCAAAATGGCCGTCCGTCAGGTAATCAGCCCATTGTGTTTCCTTATTGTCCCGTCCCAGGGGGAGAGCCGAGCTAGCCAAGCGAGCCGAGCGAGCCGAGCGAGCCGCGTCGCTGTGATCATACCAAGTGAGGCACGGATTATTTCTAAGAGGCTGCAATCACCAAGCTGAATATTTCCAGATGCACCTCCCGTCTCGAATCGTCTGCTTATGTTTACATACCCAATGCCTTCTGTTGCATATTAAGCCTACAGCAAATTTCTTCTTTAACGAACCATATGTCGTGATTGGGCCAATTTTCATGGATTTCTCGTCTTTACATTCACCGCGAAACGTAAGTGATGTATTGGGACAAATGTTTGTTATCGGAGACATTTTGGCATTCTTGGCGTGGGAGATTTGTCAAGGAAATTGTCGGCTACAAATCAAGCGCGATTGCGACGAGAAAGTTTGCTCGGCTCAAAGTTTTTGGACGAGCGAACGCCGTTTTGTTTAAGTATTGTGTTTAGAGCAGATTTGGAAGTGTGATTTATCAGGTTTTGTTAGGGCGACGTGTAAACAGGACTGACATTGCATTGAAAGAACATTTTTATAACAGCTGTGTGTAAAAAAATCTGCAATGTTTTGAAAAATGTTGCGTATTTGTTGCACTTAGATGTCTTGCTCATTGAAACCAACCACAAAAGAGCATCGCAAACCACCAACATTGAACATATAGTTAAAACATAACCACCAATTATAGATAATGAACAGATTAATGGTCTTCAACAGCCGTTAGCAGCCTTTGATAACTCCATCTGAAACATGCTTCTGAGCGTTCGCCCAGTGCTTTGCTGTTGGGGCACTTTGGGCGAAATCTAATGGAACTTGTCACTTAAATGGCCGATCCCGCAGTGCGCCGTAATTTGCTGAACCCTCGCCGAGAAGTGGAACAGAGGGGTACAGAGGGGGAGAGAGAGTGGGGCCTTTTGTGATGGGACACAGTGGCCTGGAGCGACTTTTCCAAATCAAGAGGTTTTTTTTCAGACTCGTTACCGTTTTAAATATAGACGCAGCACCAACCCAACGGTCTATTTCTGGGAGTGGAGCCCGGAGTGGAAAGACAGGCGCAATGTAAAGTGTACTCTGTGTGAGAGTACAGTATATACAATGACAAATGTAGCCCACAAGAGTGACTGGGGTAGGGACATAATGAAGAGTCTATGGGAGACAAAGGTACCAAAGAAAGATCGGCCGGAAATATAATCTACTCCAGGCATTTCAAGGCATGATAAATATAGTTTCCATCTTAAGAATGGTTGAATATCTTGGTAAACTATTAATGTTGTTCATGTAATGTATTTCCATAGGATATTTCAAGGGGAGATATGCAAGAGCAACTGTTGAATTTTCTCATTTACCCATTCAGTGTGGTATATTTGTTTGAGAAATCGTTATTCTGTTGCAATCAAGATGGCATTGCTTCCTGATTATCGTTGATTTTTATATTTTTGAATTAAACAGTGATAAATGTAAGATTCGGCAGCGTTGCGTACCCATTTCATAACATCGGAGCAAAATCAGTGGACTTCTTTCTTTTATTAAGTTGTTTTAACATATATATTTACCTATATAGAAGACTTATTTCATTATTGACTTTGGTTGTTGTTCATAAATAGATATAATAGTTATAATCAATATTATATTATAATCAATAATAAAAAATATAAATAATTTAATATAATAAAAGGCCATAATATATTCAACTTATAGGGGCTAAATAAATACACAATTGAAGTTATTTTAGGTTACACAGCATTTTTAATCTATGTTGCTGATTAGATTTGTATTTATTTTTTTAACAGAAAACTGCCAATGTCTAACTAGCCCATTCAGAAAACCTGCAGTCCAACCTCTGTCACTGCAACGTTTTGGCAGGAACAGCTGTGTGTGTAGTTAACTGTCACTGTCCGGATGTGAGCTCCAAATGAGGCGTTCAGCCAGGCCATTACATACATGCTAATGAGGCCACACTCATTAGCACATGGCGTTTCGTTAGCCCCAGACGGACACGGACAAACAATTGACAGCTTCAAATAATCAAGTTCATGCCCGAGCAGACATCTATACGCTCTACATATTCAATGATAGCGGGTGATACCCACGACTGTACGAGAGAAAGTGATTTTTGCAGTGTCATTGATTTGTCCAGAAATGGCTTGAGATGTTGAAGCTAAAAATATGAGTCTGACTTTTTCATACAAATTGAAATATTATGTACGTAACTAAAGGGGACATATTATGGAAAATCAACCTTTGACTTCCCTTATTATTAGTTTGCTCAGAGTTCTGTTTAATTAGATTCATGCCTGTTTGTTTGCATCTGGGGCTCAGAATTATGTCTGTTTGCCCCCTTCCATACTCACTTACATTCATTCAAAACATTTTAAACTCTGTGTCATACATGTATAAATGTACGGTGCAGGAATGTTGTGTAGCCATTTTTCAAAAACAAAACCAAGTACATGACAATCTGCTGCTTGTTACAGTGAAATGAAATGGTAAAGTATTAAAATAATGTTCCTTAGTTATCTAGGTATAAGGATTTACATTATAATCACTAGTTATTACACTAGTTATTATGCTCTTGTTACTATTTGTATATGGCTTAGGCTTGGATAATATTAAAGTCAAGGCCATTAACAAAAATGTGTGTGTTACAACATGTACAAAATGTTTGTGAGCGCATTAATAAGCTGCTTATTAAACTATGACCAATAACCAAGTGATAAAGGCTCACATATCAACACCTTATAAATAGTTTATTAAGGAAACTTATTTTATTACAAATGCAACAAAGGAAAGGTGGGGCTTTTCTTAATAATTGCATTTTTTTTTTTTTTTTTTTACATGAAGCTAAAGGTTTCATTCCTATTACTGAGCTGGTTTACATCAATATTGCAGTTTACAGTGAAATAATGATCTTCATATGTTATAGTTTAATATTAAGTTCTAGAAAAAAAGCGTACCCAGTCTCCTTTAAGGAGGTTTAAAGCTGCACTATGTAACTTTTCTGGTGTAGAATCTACCGAGTCACAAGTCAGATCTGATCCAGCTCACTGTAATGTAATGTATGTTTTTAAGGTATGTAGAAAAGATAAGATGAGAAAAGTTACATAGTGTACCTTTAATCAGGCTGAAGATGTGGGAGTAAAGATTTTCAACAGTCCCGATACTTCTCCTGTAAAGTTACCCCCACGTCACATTTCAAAACCCAGTCCTTGACAAAATCTAGTTCAGTTCAACATCATCTGAAATAAATGAACCAGACACTACTCTCTTTGCTCTCTCTTCCACGGCCGAGACGGAACAAAGAGGACAAAGAACTTGAAAATTAAATTTAAGTGGCCTTGAGTTTCTATTTCGCTCGCCGTCTCGCACTTTTTTTTCATAACGCAGCTCTCGTCTCTTTTTATCGCGCAGCTTCTTTTGTTCTAGTGGACTAACGGCTGGTGTTAAGTCTTTTTTGGGGTTTCACTGGGGGACAATTATAGTAACAAGTGGAGATGTGAGTGTGGACACATGCTAAAGCTAAAGATCCAGTGAGACGGACGTGGACGCGAGTGCAGAGTGGTGAGAGCGCTGTGTCATTGGTCATGGACGGACAGAGCTAACGTTACAGGAGATGGGAGTTTGAACTCAACACAAATGTCACACAAATTCAACTAGAAATGCTCTAAAAGTACTCTAGGTTCTCTTGTCTTCCCTTTGCTGTTGTGACTCATAGGCAATCGCACATAGGATTGAAGAATATTTAAGAGTACAAATGTTTTTCAGTGATTTTTTTGCAAGAAAAAAACACAGATAGTAATATAAACTATACATATTTACATAGTTTAAGTCTATCTTTATATGTCTTATCTCAAGTGTTGTGATTCATTAGCAAAGGAACGCTCGCATTTAAAGTTGATACATTTTTGGATCAGCAGAGCCAGTGTGCCTTGACAATTTAGATGGATTTAATGGAATAATGTATCATTTTGGAGTGTCCTTAACATACTTCTGAACCAAAAAATAAATAAAAATAGTCACAATTGCCCAATTTAAGGAACCAGACAGTGGCACCGACATTATTTGCCAGAGTTAGATACTTAATGAAGCAACAATGTAATACAATAAATACATTTTATACATGGTCTAAAGTATAGATAGTGTGCAGATATAAGTATTGTAATTTTTTAATGTATAATGTATAATGAAAAATTTAGTATCAGTAAAATCAACATAATTAACTATTTGAAATCCTGTTGAGGCTATATTATGTACTTCCAGAAGACGTGTTTCTTGGATAAGTGAAATTGGTCCAGTTGGCTCTTTAACTTGCCGCCATTTAAAGTAAACAAAAAAACAAATTAGTCCTTTTTGACACTGTTTCAAACGTCATTATTTGGCCAAAGCAGGATTGTCACAACACACTTTTCCCTATTCTCTTTCCAACAAATACACAACAAACCGCACAGAAATAGCTAAACAACAATGATGTATGGGATCGGGCGCGAGGCTAATCCAGGCCATAGACTTTTGCATAACAGGTGATACCAACGTGTAAAAAAGAAGCATATTTCCATGACACATACAAGTTCATAATGACCCGCTCGCGTTCTCACTAAAACACCAAAACACTGGGGCCGTCCTTGTCCCCAGACGTCAACTTTCCTCGCTAATACGTCCTATGGAGGATGCTATGAGTGTGCACGCTGCAAATTAGGATCCACCCAAAGGGGACACTACAAGGGAGTGCAATATATTACCCTTTGTTTCAACACAAAGCCCCCGAGGAGACGTGTGGAGACAGCGGCGGCGGCAGCCAAGCCCAGGCTCCAAAATTCTCAGGGAGGTTGTGCATCTCCCTGTAAACTAATGGTGTGGTATATGCATTTATCTCTGTCAGCTGGGCCTAAATAAGAGGATGGGCTGTAAATTAGTCACGAAGGAGAGGCCGGCCAGTGAAAGAAATCCTAACAATAGAGCACAAATATAAAAAAAAAAGAAACAACAGGGTATCTGAGTTTGACAGTAGATGAAAGTAAAAGGAGGAAGTGTGTATTTAGAGGGAAAATATGATGTTTTGTATTGTTATTGGCCTTTAAACATGCTCTTGAGTACATTTACTTTTGCTGTTCCCTCATCACGAATTGTGTTTACACTCCCTCTACTGGCAGCAGAGGAAATTACAAAGAGGTAATAAACAAAGGATCATGATGTTCTGGTGATGATTTATGGCCTTTAAAACAGTGCAGAATGTCACAAACTTGGAAAAAAAGTTATGTTTTTGTCGAGGGAACATTGTTATAATATGCTTAAAAGCTCAAAAAAGCTGATTTTGTCCATCTGGTCTTTAAAAGGTGATGGTAATGTAGATGACGCAAACACTAGATTGTAATGTTATCAAAATGTAGCTAAATATGTGTTGTTCTTTGTTTAGGTTATTTCTGTTTCCACATTTTGGTGTCGTTTATTGACCTAGAACAAGCAGGTTAAGCAAATCCTTCAGGCTCAAGATCTGAACGTTTAACATCCAGCTTCATTTGCACAACGGATTAGATGCGTTCAAGCTCACAACACTTTTCTCATCTATGGCTCATTGCCAGATCATGTGGTCCACTAACAGCCTAAGTCTAATTTGGTCCCCATTGTCTTTGCTCCCAAATGTTGCACTAACTAGGTTTTAAGGTCAGTTGGTTTGTTGGGAAATCTCTTGTTTCTCCGGCTATGGTCTAGTTTTGGGAGGTCTGTTAATTGTTCGTTAAGTGGCGTTTCAATGTTAAACGTGCACTTTACAGCTTTGGGTTACAGAATCCTGTATACTTTTCTAACCATGTATGTTTTTGTGCCACAACAATACAACTATGTCATAAGAGAACCAGATTTATAATCAGGAATGATCTGATTCTAGTCTAGTTAATCAACTTGTATCTATACATTTGTATAATTGGACATTTCAAAGCCAATTTTCTCAAGTGGTTCCCACAGTGCCATGAAGATCAGCCTTTCAAGTTTTCAAACCAAAAATAAAAGGCCTACTCCAAATTTTCAGTAAGATTTGGTTTACTCAAATACTATAGAAGATATCCAAAATTCCCTTAGATTTTTTAAATGTATTGTATTATTATTTGTATATTTGTAATGTCAACAAAATGAAGCAAGAAATTTAAACCTGTTCCAAAAAAAAAAAAATTGAATGTATTCTCACATTCTCACATTTATGTGTGAGAACTACAGGAGACGTTTCAAAATGATTTGAACATGTTTTCTTATTCACATGCAGTTTTTCCCTTTAATATCACATTCATATTTCATATAAAATTGATAAGACTATAATAAGACATATATAAAAAGACTTATATAATAAGACATTTTAAACCAAGAGCAACTTGCATTAGTTAGTAGTAGTAGTAGTAGAAGTTAGTTGTTTAGTGGTTGCTCACAAATGCTACTAATATCTGTGTAATATGGTGGCACTCTCCACTTGACTGGCTGGAACTGCATTTGCACATGTGGAGGCACTTTGGGAAGGCCGCGTGCTCTCTGCTTACTCCTGCTCGGATGATACAAGCTGCATTATGACCACTTTTATGAGAGGAAATAAAAGTCGTTATGGCGGCCACAAACTGTTGTTGCCCGTTTCCCCCAAAGGAATCATCATTATATCGAGAGAATAATAAACGTGGCTATATCAGCGCTCCTTAATAACAACAATTACGCTGTGACATGTTTAGGTCATTGGTTGATTTTTGGATGGATAAATATTCTTTGGTTTGGAATAATTTTATACAAGTCTGTGATTCTAAAAGACTTCGGAAGATGGATTTTGTGTTAGATATGTTGAATATGTCTAATACACACTAGTTGTTAAGAAACTTTGGACAAAAATGGAACGTCATCCCCAACTGTTTGCTTTGTCAAGGTCTGCTGAGAATTGGACATTTAAAAGAGGTAAAAAGCATGTTTTTTTAAGCTAAAATGTGTAGCATCGATACCTAAATGCTACGGATAAAAAAATGAACGTTTTGTATCCAAAGTTCTTCACAGAGTGGCTCCTCTCCCCAAAGACTGGGTGGGAGGGCAACAGGGCCATGGCTCGGGGGAACTGCGTCTTATTATTGGAACTGCCTTCCTCTGTCCACTTTGAAACTCCCCCGTAAACTGTGGATGAAGGAAAACCATGTCTGTGAACGCCTTTAACTGCCTTTTATTGTCCCGTGTCATTTAAGTTTTGTAATTGTCGTCTTTTTAACTTTCTTATCTTTGCAATAATCTGGCACACTGCAATTTTAATGTGTTCAATAATATGCGTTGTCCCTGTTGAATGAATGAATTAAACTTGCTCTTATGTAAAATATTAGGTTGTATTAGTGTAAATAATCACTTTGGAACAACGTGTCGGTGTAATCCCTCATTCGTCCAGGCGTGTTCCATAGTAGAAAAAGCTTCAGTTGTAGTCATCTGGACTCAGTTTGAAAAAATAGACGTTTCGACTCTCATCCAAGAGTCATTGTCAATAAAAGAATTTAGATCGAGAACTCCGATATTAATACTGTTCTGTGGTAAGACCCACCCATTGGGCGGAGCCTTCCTGAAGTAGAAAGAGTTGTTTGTTTCAACAGAAACTCCCCCCTTGTATCTACCGAGCTAGCCTATTCAGAATCTTAATGGGCTATTAGAATCCTCTTTGCTTAAAACCTTCACATCACCGTCTTCAAACGAGTGATTAGAGGCTTCAAGATGGAGATGCACGGCCCTCTGAGGTCCTGAACTTGTATTTCTTCTGTGCTGATAGAGCCTCTTGTGTAGAGGCTGTTTAGTCTCACTATGTACCGTTCTTTACAGCTTTCTTCACTGCATTGGATCGAATAAACTACATTGCTCTGTTTTTGAGTCGGCAACTTGTCCTTAGGGTGAACCAGTTTTTGTCTTAAAGTGTTTCCTGGTTTAAAATAAACAGGGACTTCGTGAAAGGACCAGACTGACACCTGAAGACATATGCAAACTGTTGGACATCTGTCTGAACACCACTTACTTTCAATTCCGGGGACAATTTTACAGACAGATTCATGGCTGTGCCATGGGCTCGCCCGTCTCTCCCATAGTGGCCAACCTGTACATGGAGCACTTTGAGAAGAAGGCACTGTCCTCATTCTCAGGCATAGCCCCAAAACTGTGGCTCCGCTATGTCGATGATACTTTTGTAACAATTAAGAAACAAGAGCTGGAAACCTTCTCTGATCACATCAATGCTGTGGACCCACATATCAGGTTTACAAGAGAAGACCCTAAGGAGAATCGCTTGGCCTTTCTTGATTGTTCCACGATCAGAGGAGAGGACGGGAAACTCCAAATAGAAGTATATAGGAAACCTACACACACGGACCAGTATCTGCTCTTTGGTTCCAACCACCCACTACAGCACAAGCTGGGTGTGATCAGAACCTTACAACACAGAGCTCAAGGTGTGCCCACCAGCTCAGAGGGCAAGAAGAAAGAGGAAAAACATGTCCGAAATGCCCTCTCAGCCTGTGGTTACCCCGCTTGGGCTCTCAACAGAGTGAAGAGAACCAAGAAGCAGGACAAAAGGGAAACTGAACAGAGAAGGAAGGGTGTTTCTATCACTTATGTGTCTGGCCTGTCGGAAAAACTGCAGAGAATTTTTAGACAACACGAAGTCCCTGTTTATTTTAAACCAGGAAACACTTTAAGACAAAAACTGGTTCACCCTAAGGACAAGTTGCCGACTCAAAAACAGAGCAATGTAGTTTATTCGATCCAATGCAGTGAAGAAAGCTGTAAAGAACGGTACATAGGTGAGACAAAACAGCCTCTACACAAGAGGCTTTATCAGCACAGAAGAAATACAAGTTCAGGACCTCAGAGCGCCGTGCATCTCCATCTTGAAGCCTCTAATCACTCGTTTGAAGACGGTGATGTGAAGGTTTTAAGCAGGGAGAAAAGATGGTTTGAAAGAGGAGTCAAGGAAGCTATTTTTGTTAAAAAAGCAAGACCTTCTTTAAACAGAAATGGAGGGCTAAGGTTTAATCTTCCTGTTATTTATAATGGGTTACTGAACCCCCGGAAAGGTAGAGGACCAGGACAAGGACATCCGGATGCTAATCAGGTACTCAGGGTGGTTGAGCCAGGGTCTCACAAAGACAAAGAGGATTCTAATAGCCCATTAAGATTCTGAATAGGCTAGCTCGGTAGATACACGGGGGGAGTTTCTGTTGAAACAAACAACTCTTTCTACTTCAGGAAGGCTCCGCCCAATGGGTGGGTCTTACCACAGAACAGTATTAATATCGGAGTTCTCGATCTAAATTCTTTTATTGACAATGACTCTTGGATGAGAGTCGAAACGTCTATTTTTTCAAACTGAGTCCAGATGACTACTTTGGAACAACCTAAAATTTCAAGGAAATCTGAATTTGAAAAATATATATATTCGGCTGCATTAGTGTAAAGACATGTTTTGAAACAACTTAATAGTTTTAGGTTGCACTACTGGGATTTTTTTGGTTCCATAACTGTAAATAATTACTTTGGAACAAACTCATATTTTAATTACATTTGTATTGGAAATATATCCGGGGCGTATACCGACCACAAGTCGATAAATTAGCCTGCAAAACTGACAGTATTTGGATATTCAGCAAGGTCCCAACCATTTAAGTGTGAAGAAGGAGAAGTGACGAAGCCCCAGGCAACCCAGGGGCAGCGAGACGTTTCACACGCCGCTAGAGAGAGCTCGCAAGGCTCTACAATGGTTTTCAAAGAGTGTGTTACCAGTTGCACAGGGAGTTGCAATGGAAATGACTTGACAATCCAGGTCAGAAACGTGCAAACAGAGCAGAGAGAGAGTGAGGAGATGGGACTGGGCTCGCCTGAAGGCCCATAGTGACCTCCAAATCAAACGTCTCTGAATGTGACTGTGACGTGCTGACACTGCAATAGGTCTTGGTTTGTGCATTTGCATCCGACAATTTAGACATTTCGACAATACTGCAGCCGACGAATGAGCGAAGTGCAACAAAGGGTTTGAAGAATGGATTCAGATTGAAAGACGTTTGCTCAATCACAAGATGCACATCGTGTTACTTCATGATAAATGGCAGATACATATGGTACATTCACTTAACCACCTGAAAGCTGATAAAATGAAATAAATACACTTTGGTCTGATTTGGAAGGCATTGTGGACATAAGATCCAAATGCATTTTGTTATTCAACATAATACAATATAAAACAATGACTTTTGAGGATACATTATGCTATCGTGGACGTTGAAATGGAATATGCATTAGAACATTAGTATCAAAGTGTCATATATTGATACTGACTGTAAAATTAAGCAAAGTAGCATATGGACCGTTTCATTGGTCTGTAAAATTTGTGTCGGTTGTTCTGTGTGTCGTTTAGGGCCTATTTGAAACCGTATTTGATTATTTTTTATTGAAATTACTTTGCCCATGAGGTTGGATCAGTATTGAGTATCGGTATCGAAAAAAAATTCCATCGAAGCACTTGGCATCATATCAATACCAAAAACTGTTGTAACGCCCATCCCTAGTATTATGTTCTTGGAAATATTCAGACCTGCAATATGCCTACACCTACCGAGTGATTGTGACATGAGTGATTTATTTTTTTTAATTAGATTTGATTTTTAGGAATTGCACAATCTTCAACAAGTGAGCGGTATCGATCGCTAACAAAAAGCATAAACATCCCTAGTAAACTAAACCACCACTAACCATTTCATGTGTCAATTGTAACAAAATAAAATGGAAATAAAAGTAGTCATCAGAAAATCAAACCAGCCCTCAATATTTCAGTGTAAAGTCAGTTTCATCAAAGAAAAGTCTGCGTGTCGTCTCCATTTCTGGGTTTCCTCCATCAATCCAACTGTTGACCAGAATCCTGACACAGCAGAGTTGTCACCAGCAGCTCCAAACAGCTTGCCTAAGCAGCACGGAATTGTGTGAAAACATATCATATTTGATTTGTTTTTTTTCAAATAGACCGAAGAAAGGAACATTTCGTTGATGAGAAATCCACATGAGACGGGTCAAGTTTCTGTAATACAAACAGTAACTAACTGAAGCTATGTAAAAACAGGACTGAGCTCAAAAACTACAACTAAACAAGCTTGAAAATCCATAAAAAAAATATTTCAAATGATTTACATTGATAATAGACAATAGAGAGCATTTTTTAAAGTCTATTTTAAATTATGCTTAAATTCTAAATGTTATGCATGCCCGTTATGATATATTTTGCAACTATTATTATTCATTATATATTCACCTTAATGCCAAAGGAAGTTCCTCGTATGTGACTTCCGTGGCAATAAACCCTTTTCTGATTCTGATTACAGTGTTTAAAAAGTCTATCTACACAAACGTCCTCCAAAGGCCTGTGATTCCGCTGCCAACTCAGGCCCAATACATAACGTTACAGTATGAAGTGTATGCAGATGGCTCGGTTAACACGGCGCGTGAAACAATATTGACAGAGCCGTAAACAAAAAGCAGTAAACACATTGCAGTCATTAGCGTGCTGAATGTTAGCTTTCGACAGCCGGTGAACCAGGCCGCTCGCTATAACGCCACGGAAAAAGACTCCTCCTGTGTTTAGGATGCGCACCTGTTCACTTCCGCTAACTGCGCTAACTAACTGCGCTAAGCCTCACAACATCCCCGCAAGAGCACAAACGGAACATAAAGTCAAAAAGTCTTGGCGCAATTCTTCATTCTCAGTGTTCTGCAGATAAACATTGTCCGGTTTGACACGTAAAAGCTATTTGGAAGTACAAATAAATAATGAAACAACAGAGAGGCAGTGGCAAGGTGAATACCCATAGACACTTTCAATATTCTAAAGCATGTCCCATCATAGAAAACGGATCTTAAAAGGGCTGCACCCAATTTTTGTATGTATTAAAGTGAAATGTGTTTGTCCCCAGCACAAATATATTGTAAAAAAAAAAAAAAAGCTCCTTGGGTTAAAATGAGACTGCTGTGTGCTATTCTCCGCAAAGTAAAAAAACGTGCTCTTAGCATGCTAATGTTTGCTGTCTAAGTTATATGAGAAGCACTTATAAACTCATTACGGTGAATTATTAGGATGCTCGGAATGAATTAGGAAAGTGAGGAATGAGTTTGGGCTGCTGCAAACTGTTTACTCTTGTGTTGGAACTGGAAATAAAGAATCGAAGAAAGATGGTGTCCAGGCCAGCACTAAACCAAGACTTTAAAAGTGGGTCTTAAATCAGGTCTAACAAAACCACAAGACCAAGACTAATTAATTTTACACCCAAAATACACTTTATTGGTAAATACAAACTTCAGTCAACCTTCAACCTTTATTATGGTTTTAAAATGGTTTAATTTAAAATAGAACATGACTATTTATCAAAAACAATGGCTGACCAGTCATGAAGAGAATCATTAGTTGCAGCCCTATACTCAAGGTTTAAATGCAATCATTCACAAGAATCAAGGTGCTTCAACTCGTTAATACATTAAGTGTGGTTAATAATTTTGGATTTTGTGTCTCAGACAATGATGTCGAACATATTCTAATTCTGGGAAACCCATTCAAAACATTGGAACAGCAACTCGAGGCTTTGTTGTTCGTCTGTTGTTTTTGGCCAGAAAGATACTTCCATCTTTATTTATTAACTGTGAGATTCAAGGCTTTAACGAATGTGATCCAATTCATCACTCAGTTCAATCTGCTAGTTAAACCAAGAAGCATTGGATATTTTTCTAAGCATTTCTGTCTTCTCTCGATCTCAAAAGGGACGAATCAATCATTGGTTAAATAGATAAAATGCTGAGATCCATTTAGTGAAAACCCAAGGGAAGAGCACAATAAGATCTATTCCATACGACTTGGAAATAATCTATCATGTTTTAGGTCAACTTCAAATCACACAAATGGATAAAGCATTCGTATTGATTACTCATTATATAATAAGATCAATACGGCAGCTCTCTACTACAGTTTCATTATTTAAACTGTTACAATGGTTTCGCCAGTCATGCAAGTAAAATAGAGTTTGCTAATAAAGTTTCATAACGTTTCAAGACATCATCAAACGCATTAAATATTACAAAGAAGTCAGTTGACCTCGTTCCTTATTGGCAGTTAAATTATGTGTTTTTATTAACTTTGCGCTCAACATGTTTAAAGAGTTAAAATAAATTAAAGATGATCTACGATCTGTTTATGTGATGCTTTGGTAAGAGATTAACGTTTGTGCGCTCACAAAGACGGATTTGGACATTTGCAGATTGAATTTTGACGTCAAATTGGTTCCAACTCATATTGGGGAATCACACTCCAGATCAAGAAGGGTAGAAGGTTCCCCCAAAATGCCCTCCAAATGGCCGCTCTCATTGAAAAGCCTTGAGTAATGCAAACGCTGATAACAATTGTTAGTATAGCAGATTTTAACAGTTTTTCTTTTTGACTTATATAGGTTGTTTTATCATTGTTCATTGTTTTATGTCGCACCGAATCACCAAAGCAAGATCCTATGTTTGTGAATTATGTTCATCGTGATTCTGATAAAACCCACAAACCTTGCCAATGCGTGAATGTAACTGTGGCTGGTGTTTCTTTTTTTTCTTTTTTTTTCAAGATTGAGATCCAGCCATATCTAATTGTCAATCATATTTTTTCTGATCGAGGTGTCTACAGTCAAAACACTGTCCGTAAAAGCATGTGGTTTGTAAAGAAATGTGAAACTTTTGTTTGTTCAATGGCAATTTTCAAAAGTCGCTATTGTTCATGTTCATGAAATCAACACTTCCAAGACATTTTTAGAGATGAAAGGGTAATCTAAAATTGAGATTGTTCAAAATGAGGAAAGGAATTCTGATAATTTTTTTTGCCCAAACTAAGGTTGAAATGAGGCAGTTTACCTATCCATGGGTTACAGAATGATGAAAAGAAAAGACCACAAAAATGTAGGATTTAAAACAACATATTATATCGTTTGCACTGAGAAAAAGCGCTCAGCATAGCATATACCTGGAATACATGAATGTCTTTGAGTAGCAGAGTCAACCCAGAGGAAAACTTCCATCGGAAAGATACGATTTGTTGAAAATACGTCAATTACAAAATGATGGAATATGCAGCGAAAAGCCCATATGGTGAGTGATGCTGTTGTTTACCGGCACAAAGAGGCGAGCATTGTGCGGGGAGCTCAACTGTAACGCGGTGGATGAAAAGGTGGCATTGGAAGGAGAATGTGTTAGATGGTGTTTTTCCCAACTCTTTTTGTGTGAAGTTGGTGTGTTCGCGGACCAAATGAAATCCATCCTTCATCTGTCGGCAGAGCATTAATCTCGCCGCTGCCGTCGCGTTGTGTGTTTAACCAGCTTGTGTCGCTTGTTTGGATGCCATTGAGCGCGTGCGCATGTGCAGAGTGTGTGCGCTTGTTTTTTAGAATGTGAGAACTCAAAAACCTGCTCAGAAAGTCGTTTATGGGCAACAGACTGGTTTTCACCGAGATCTGAAAGACTTTTAAATAGAGCACTTTCCAAACTTTTCTGGTGGATGGTCCATGAAGATGTGATTCTGTTTAGTTTATTTGAGAATTGCTGTTTGAAAAAGCTCAGCGTGCACACGGAAACATAATTGGACATAAGTTACTTAAAAACACTATAAGTACTGAGGAATGATTTGACATTGTCAAAAAGCAAGCGAAAAAAAAGATACCACAGCATGGCATTTAATTACAGAATAACAGGAAAAGAAAATCTCTTCAGGCTGAGCCGTAACCCGACCGACCGGGTATAAAACTAACCGACTGAAAAACTCAAACTAAAAAAACGCCAAATTATTTTATTTTTCAAATATTTCGCTGACTCACCGACCGGTCTTTCCAAAAGCGCCGTGTAAATCTATCTTTCATCCCAAGGGACAAATAACGCTCTTCATCATGTATTAAACAGACCATGCAAGAGGGAACCTATAATATTATTCATGTTGATTTGGCTCTGTCAGCGCCACTGCCCTGACCACCGCTCATGACGCTCTGCATCATGATGTGGCTTCATTTAAATTTGACTTACGCATTGCATTCTGGGACATAAATATACGCCCGGCAACGTCATCACAACAAACATGCATGTTCCCCCCGCTCGCCTTCGCTACCAAAATAAAGGATAACGGCGTACAAAAGGTTGAAATATCTTAAAATCGGTAGATTTAGTCTCCTGATCGGGTTGATCGAGACGTTTTCCTTCATTGACTGTTGAAGCCTGACCCCTGGTGGTCACTCCGAGTCAAAAAATGGTAAGTAAAAAAATAAGAATTTACCGACCGACCCACTTGAAAAATGTCCGGTCGGGTTACAATTTATTTGGGGTAGCCTCATAGTAATATTTTTTTGTATTTTAGCCATAAGCACAGCTATTATTTAATAAATGTAGGACAGATATGTAAAAAAAAAAAAAAAAAAAAAAAAAAAACTGGATTAAAACTGGATTAAAATTCAATGAGTTTCTAAGCATTTTTCACAACTTTCAGAGCAGAGCGTTTTGCCGTCACAGTAAGGCTAACAACAAATAGCATGCTAACAACAACTTCCTGGTTTTAGGAGAATAAAATACACAAACAGCGCCCAGCAGTCTCATTTTGACATGAAAAACATTTCCAATCAGTCCCTTCTCAATTGCATGGAAACAAAAAGTGGGTAGAACCTTTTCAGACCTTCACAGTTCACAATTTTTGAGCCTAAAAACAGTAGCTGCTTGCGTTTCAGTGGGTTTTGAGTAAAGGATTGTGTGGTGAAGGTAATTTGAGTTGCGGGTTGAGTCTATGCAGAGTCAGTACACACATGAACCTTTTGTGTGTTTTTGTGCGAGTGTGGTGCAGTGGAGCAGAACAGATGGCCTGGCGCGGATCACTGTTTTCAATAATCGTCTATATTTCACTCAGTCATAATTATGCTGATTGGCGCGGCATGTTGCCTGAATGCTGGGACACGTGACACGGCTCCGGCATCGCGTGGGATTATTCTCAGGGTCTGAACAGTCTCCTTCCATACTGACTAAATACTGCAACAAGCACAGACAACGAGGGAAGGATTTGTTAAATATGTTATTCGAAATGTTAGATAAGGGTATGTGCAGCGTCATGCACAACAACTACAGAACATTTTGCAAAAGTGTAATACATTTTCTTTTACACAATCCTATTTTTGTTGCTGATGCTTATGTTACGGACAAGAATAATACCAGTGATTCTGACAAGGGACTAACAATCCAATTTATGCCTGACCACGCGCCAATTTTCCAATTTCCAAAACGTTTTATATCTTGAAGTTAACAACAGTTTATTATGTTTTGGGAGCGACTCAATGTAGCCAAAATGCTGTCATTGAAACCTTGACAACTTAATCATTCATCTGTACAATCGTGCGAGTTTATTGCAAAATAGTTATCTGAACATGCATCTCTGAGCACCAAAACACGACTAAACTTTGATCCGAACATGTCGAAATGCATCAGATTTCGCCTCAACTCTTGGCAAACGTCTCGACGCAAACACGTTCTGACAGATCCGCTTGCGCAACAGCGATTTCCGCAGATATACTGGACGAGCACAAACAGCGAGCCGGGGTTGCAAGTTCAAATCCCAGTTGGGGACGAGGTTGGTGGATCCAGCTGTTACTTTGACTCCCGAGCCGTTCTCTGCTCACTTGGACGCACCGCTCAGTCTCTCCGCAGTGAGTCTACTGCAGCGGCGGCGGGGCAATCGGATGGAAAGTGATTTATTAGGCCTCCGCTGGCACAGGTAGAGTAGGTGATTTATAGCCGCGCAGGTAGACAGAGGTTCAAGGGCAGGAGATTAGTGTAACGCACGATGAGCACCAAATTATTGCGGAGCGTTTCGACGGTAGGACGACGGCAGCGCTCGCCTGGTCTGAACTTAGAATGAGTCCGAACGGCGGCAGGAGACGGCCAAGGTATAATAAGCTTGAATAATAGAGCTGTGTATGCAAAATATGAATTCTGTGTTATTATTTTCAAAAAACAGGCTTCTTATTAAAGGAGTTGGCTGAATGTTTTGAAAGACGAGACACTGCAGATGAATAATAATTTAGAGATGTCAATTTGAAACTTTTCCTGCATAGTTTACGAACATAAATGTAAAAGTGTTTCCTTATTATCAGTGCCCCTGTTCAGTACTTTGGTCAACTCTGGTTGTTTTAAAGGTGCTACAGAAATCAAATGAAATTGGACTTGATTTTATATAAAAACAAGGCATTTTGGCATGTGTAAAAAAAGCACAAATATTTGGGATAGTGTCAGGTTTCATTTTGTTGAAATATTAGATACAACATAATATTACAGAAGATATTTTGGATACCTTACTTAGTATTTGAGAAAACAAAATCTTACTGAAAATTGGTGTAAAACAAATTAATCTGTACAAAAGTAAAATATTGTACACCTTGGTGTATACTGTACAATACTGTACTGTATACTGTACTGTTGTTGCTACTTTAAGGGTGATCTTTTTGTGGAAGAAAAATCTCTGTGTCCCATAAATTGAAATAACTGATTTAATTGACAATGCTGTTGATTCCAGATGAAAGCTTAAGTTTTGCCTCTAGTGTCTCACATTAATTTGGATTGTAACAACTGGAAAGCAAAATATTATCATGGGGGAAATGTTTGGATATTTTGTTGCATTTCTTATTTTATTATGATTAGGAAAAGAATGGGGAGGTTGCATATATGCTATATAGTCCTAACACTGAGCCACATTGCAGTTTTAACATTAATTTCCAAACATTTTAAACAACAACAACAAGATGTTGCTAAAAGCAAATAAAGAGCTATTTTGAGCTGCGCTAATTATAAAATTACAGGCGTAATGGACAATTTTTCTGCGATTTGAGAACTCAGGCGGAAGTGCACATGCCATTCCCCGTGTGGACTGATACAACACACACGTGTGTTTGTTTACTAGCGCGACGGATCGCATCACATCTCTCGTCGCCCGTAGATTTCCATCTTGTTCTGAGTCAGCTCGAACTGTCTTTCTCCGTCTTCATTTTGTCCCGTACACTGAGGGAACTATATTATGATAGATCAATGTGCTTAGACACGCGGAAAGTGCTGCTCTCATGGGGACGAGCCGCACGCGGCTGCAGGTGAGCGGTAGGTGCGTTTTATGATCGATACGTGGCAAGGACTCAGATTTGGGCCAAAAAAATTGTCAGTTCAACCTTTAAAGATCATTTGAATGTGTATTGGACTTTCCCTTTATGCTTTCTGACCACATCAATATCTATAAACTTTTGAAAATCTCAAGCCATTATTTTGGAGTAGCTTAGATATTGTAGTAGAGAATAAAGAATTCATTCACTCTAGCATTTTATCTGAAGTAAAGTTGCGTAATCTTACCCTGTTTGTCTGTATTTCCACCCAGGCCTCTCCATTAGAAATCCAAACACATTAACGTGAACGCGGCTGAGGACGGAGCTGGGACAAAGGGTCACCGGGGTTTAACCTTTTTAATTAAATCTTGGGTGGACACATTTCTGTGTCATTGGCCATTAGCCAATCACATCGTCATAATATGATTCTAATGTCGCTCAAGAGCACCACACAATTTCTTAACCTTGGTGCTTCACTTTGGCTTTGACCATCTCAAAATTAAAGTGGCTAATTATGCTAAGGCTGTCTGCGCCGCGGGGTGAGCGGTAGGTCCGAGCTACAATCTCTGTATTAATACAAGGTTAGTGACCCCAGAACCCAGAGGTTATTTTATGATTAGCAGCTCTTTTTGCTCAAATGTAATGGATTGGAGACAAAACTATACATCTACTTTTCTGATGCCTCCTGCAGGTCTCCGGAGGACTTTGTTTGCAATGTTACACAAAAGAAATGCAACGATTAATCCACAAATAGTCACGAGTCGACTAGAGAAAATAATCTTTGTTGTTAATGATAATCATAATTGTTATCTAGACTGTGTCAAAAAAGAAGAACCAATTTCTTATTTTCATTAACACTATACTACACAAAGTCTAGACGCCTTCTGTCGTTATATTTAAATCTTTATTTGGTTAATAGCAGAAAGTCTAAAATTACAATAGAAATGTGTGCTTAATTAACTTAATTGCTTAAAATTGCTACTTTCAGTCTCTATTTATTCATTTGCAAGGTTTTTTAATTGAAAAAGAAAGACATTATCTTTCTTTTTCAATAAGAAGAAATATTAAAATAATAATAATAATAATAATAAGATTGAGTGAGCTGGCTTGCTGGTTGGTTTTACTAGAGATTTACTAAACCTAACCCTGTGTATCTTTGCTGTATAATGTTTAGTTTATTAAGCCTGGAGCAGCTTCCTTAATATTAATAAAATGTGGGCCCAGAGGTCGTGCTGTGGCGACTGCCCTGCGCTCCGGCGTGAAAGATTCGATTCATTATTATTACAGAGAGCAGAAATGATGTAAAACAAGCAGGATGCAGCGCGGCAGAGACCTTTAATCAGAGAGTCTTGTACCATTATGAACTGTAATGTGCCCCCGGTGGAGAGCCGAAGTCATGCAGGGCCGGTACAGTTAATGTGATTTACTGCGCATTATGTGCTTTAATGCAGCATGTTTACACTTTGTGAAATGGCTGAGATCACACAATGGTGCAAAACGTTCTATGTATTTGGTAAAAAAAAAGAAAAGAAAAAAACTTCCACTTTGACAGCATTAATTTAATCACCCGTAAAAGTACAAAAAAACATGAAGCCTTTTTTAAGCATCCTTGCAGGAAGATTTGTTGGAAAAGGTGTAATTTGTTCAATAAGAAAGTCTTGAACTAGTTTCAAGTAAATACTAGACGTGAATTAACCTGTAATAGTTTTAAAATAAAGCAGAATTGTAAAAAAAAAAAGAAAAATAGAGGTGAAATAGCAAAATATCACTTGTCTAGTGTTTTAATTATGTGCAAAGACATTTTCTTATTTCAAGCTAAATTATCTTTTAACCTGTAAGAAATATCTCAAAACTAGTGAATTATACCACATCACATAAACTACTCAAATTCAAACTAATAATCTAATTTTAAGCAGGGCCATTTATTACATTTGTTTTTTTATATCACTACTCTTTTTAATATTTGTGGAAATGAATATTTGGCGAAGTGTAACACATAAAGGACACAGAAATGTTACAATCCGCCTGAAGCTAAATTCATTGCGTTTCCAGCGATGCATGAGAAAGGATACAGGCCGAAACATAAAACATGCAGGATTTTTAAATAACCTACGAAGTTCCAATCGACTGAATAGAGCTGCACGAAAACAGCGCCCCGTACTGGACACGCCCGTCCTGTTTGTCGCCCATTGCTTTCATTAGTCTCCATCTCGTTCTCGGCGTGTCGAGGTCAATGGAGCGAGCGGACTCTGAAGTGTAGCACCCTGGGGTCATGAAGGCGACAAAATACTGCCGCACCAGACTGGACTTTGTAATGGTCTGTGGACATACATGCGGAAATCTGCTACTTTATTTTCCATTTTTTTGCACTTCAAATATTGAGTTATTTGAAGAAAACATGCAATCAGTGACACCAAAACAACTAATAATAAATAACAAGCCAGCCATCTTTTTCTTATTTAACTTACGTATTACAGGTTTTTACAATGTTCTATTTTATAATTTGGTGTATTTATACCTGTTGTAGATATAAATTATAGCTTTAAACCACTTGAGCAGGTATTTATGGTGAAAACTTAGAAAAATCTATCTAGTAAGTGACACTAAAGTCAGTCAAAATTTATGCATAATTTACACAAAAGAGACCTTTTTGACATTCTAAACATGAATTCAACAAAATAAAGTCACTCTTAAAAAAATTGTGACATTAGATTTTTGCCCAGTATTTGCTGTGTAATTTCCCAGTGTGATGTCATCAATTATAAACAGGAAGTGAAATTATAAACCTAAATTAAAGCCGCAAGCGGCATCCAACGGCCCTCGCGGGCCGCCGGCCTTCCGACTCTGCGCTTTCGACTTGATAAAGATGGCGCCCTTATTGTGTGTTGAATTAAAAAAGAACTTGACAGACGGCGACACAATTGACATGGCCAATCCAGTGCAAATGAACACAAATGTCGGTCAAATGTGCGGGTCCGCCGCACAGAGACCGTGACACTTGGAATAAAAATATGGATAACTTTTGATGCCCCGCTTGTTTAGATGATTTTCCCCAAATATGAGCTTGATCGAGCTATTGCCCTTAGAGAAGTTGGTTAAAGTGTGAAGCGTAAATGTGGTCATTTTAGAGATTTCGCTGTTTTCCCATTTGTGACAGTATATTTGCTGCTCCGCCGCACAGAGACCGTAGCACTTAGAATCAAAAGATGGATAAGTTTTTGATGCCTCACTTGTGTAGATGATTCTCCCCAAATATGAACTTGATCAGGCTTTTGCCCTAGGAGGAGTTCGTTAAAGTGTGAAGCATAAAAATGTGGTCATTTTAGAGATTTTGCGGTTTCCCCACAGGGATATCATGGGATGTTTTTGCCACGCTACGGCTACGCTGTACGAAATATGACTTTGGCTCCCATACTTTTATTTTGGGGATGGCAAATGAGAATTGTGTGTAAAATGTCATGTCATTTGGAAAAACTCTATTGTTTATAGGCCACTCTGAAGGCCAAATAGTCAGAATTCTGGGAAACGTTTGCGGCTCCGTCACACAGAGACCGTAAAAGCTATCCTTAAAATTTGGATAACTTTAGATGCCCCACTTGTCTAGAGGACGTACGCCGATTTTGAGGTCGGTGGGCAAAACGCACTAGGAGGAGTTTGTTAAAGTGTAAAACATAAGAATGTGGTGATTTGAGCGATTTTGCGATTTTCCCATAAGGATAACATGGGATGTTTCTGTCATCGCTACGACTACGCCGTAAAAATTAAGGCATTTGTCTGATTGGCTTTTTTGATCGGGACGCCAAAATAGAATTTTGGGTAAAGTTTTGAAAATTTTGGTAAAACTAATGTTTGACCTTCAATGTTAATTTAAAGGTCACTCTGTAGGGGGAGCTATCGCGCCCATTTGAATTTTGTCACCATAAACTGGTCCAAACTAGAAAGTTTAACAACTGATTCAAATTTGGTCCTAATCGGACTCGTTTTGATCAAATGGGAGCATTTTTTAGATTAGCAATATCCCAAAATAAATTGTCCAACTTTGCGATTGCGCCGCACGTAGACCGTAAAAGGTATCCCAAAAATTTGGATAACTTTAGATGCCCCACTTGTCCAGAGGACGTACAACGATTTTGAAGTTAGTGGGCAAAACGCCCTAGGAGGAGTTCGTCAAAGTTTGACATGAACAAAATGGCTAACTCAGCGTGTTTTCATTTTCAAAGGAAGATGGCGGCCATAGGGTAAGTCTGGGGGCGTGGCCACAACAATATTTTGTTTTTGTCCTCACAAGGGGAATGCGTGTCCCGAATTTCGTAGCTCTACGACAAAGTTGACCTCGGGGCGTCTCCCATAGGCGCAATGTATTTTGACTTTTGTCGGTGGCGCTGTCGCGCCATTTTTTAACGAAAAAAAAAATGGCCCAGGAAAAACAAAATTTTTCGCCGACTCTGAATTTTGGGCAAAGTTTGGTGAGTTTTTGAGCATGTTCAGGGGGTCAAATTAGAGCTCAAAAAGCAGAAGAACAAGAAAAATAAAAATAATAATATTTTTAGCAAAAACAATATAGCCGTTTCCACTATAACAACAAATTATACATCGTTTGAAAGCTCTAAGCCTTCCCCATGCCGCCATGGGGTGGAATCATCATTACGAGCGCTTACGCGCTGGTCACTCCCCATTCCGTCGGGATGCCCCGCCCACTCCCCATAGACTTCCATTGATTTGAGCAGATACAAGCATGGCCCATGCCTGCGGCATGGATTCTCGCGTACAGGACGATGCCAGGAGGGTTTTTGGAGGAATGCAGCGCTTCGCGCTGCTGTTGTCAACAATTTGTGAATGGGCGTAGCCCATTCACAAATTGTTGACTATTTCTGTCATAGCAGGAGTAAGTATGCATGATCCATGCCTTCGGCATGGGCTAGTTCACTGTACTTGCCAGGGGCGACGGGGCACCAAACATGCGGGCTGCGCCCGCATGTTTGGTCAGACAGTTGCAACGCTGCCTTCGGCAGCGTTGCGGGAGCAATAGGCCCTCTGCCCTGCTGGGACTCGGGCCTAATAAAGCCGCAAGCGGCATCCAACGGCCCTCGCGGGCCGCCGGCCTTCCGACTCTGCGCTTTCGACTTGATAAAGATGGCGCCCTTATTGTGTGTTGAATTAAAAAAGAACTTGACAGACGGCGACACATTGGACATGGCCAATCCAGTGCAAATCAACACAAGTGTCAGTCAAATTTGCTGCGCCGCTGCACAGAGACCGTAGCACTTGGAGTAAAAATATGGATAACTTTTGATGCCGCGCTTGTGTAGATATTTCCCAAAGTAAAGCTTGATCGAGCTATTGCCCACGAAGGAGTTTGTTAAAGTGTAAAGCGTAAATGTGAACATTTCAAGGATTTGGCGTTTTTCCCATTTGTGACAGTATATTTGCAGCTCCACGGCACAGAGACCGTACCACTTAAAATCAAAATATGAATAACTTTTGATGCCCCGTTTGTGTAGATGATTTCCCCAAATATGAACTTGATCGAGCTATCGCCCTGGGAGGAGTTCGTTAAAGTGTGAAGCGTAAATGTGAACATTTCAAAGATTTGGCGTTTCCCCATTTGTGACAGTATATTTGCAGCTCCACGGCACAGAGACCGTACCACTTAAAATCAAAATATGGATAAATTTTGATGCCCCGCTTGTGTAGATGATATTCTCCAAATATGAACTTGATCGGACAATCGCCCTAGGAGGAGTTCATTAAAGTGTGAAGCGTAAAAATGTGGTGATTTGAGCGATTCTGCGATTTTCCCATAAGGATAACATGGGATGTTTCTGTCATCGCTACGGTTACGCCGTACAAAATATGACTTTGGCTCTCATACTTTTATGATCAGGATGGCAAATTAGAATTTTGTTCAAAATATCATGTCATTTGGAAAAACTCTATTGTTTATAGGCCACTCTGAAGGCCAAATAGTCAGAATTCTGGGAAACGTTTGCGGCTCCGTCGCACAGAGACCGTAAAAGTTATCCTTAAAATTTGGATAACTTTAGATGCCCCACTTGTCTAGAGGACGTACACCTATTTTGAGGTTGGTGGGCAAAACGCACTAGGAGGAGTTCGTTAAAGTGTAAAACATAAAAATGTGGTAATTTGAGAGATTTTGCGGTTTTCCCATAGGGATAACATGGAAGGTTTCTGTCATCGCTACGACTACGCCGTAAAAATTTAGGCATTTTTGTGATTGGCTTTTGTGATCGGGACGGCAAAATAGAATTTTGGGTAAAGTTTAGACAATTTTGGTAGTTAGACAGTTGCGGAAGCAATAGGCCCTCCGCCCTGCTGGGGCTCGGGCCTAATTAAAGCCGCAAGCGGCATTCAACGGCCCTCGCGGGCCGCCGGCCTTCCGACTCTGCGCTTTCGACTTGATAAAGATGGCGCCCTTATTGTGTGTTGAATTAAAAAAGAACTTGACAGACGGCGACACATTTGACATGGCCAATCCAGTGCAAATCAACACAAGTGTCAGTCAAATTTGCTGCTCCGCCGCACAGAGACCGTAGCACTTAGAATATAAATATGGATAACTTTTGATGCCCCGCTTGTGTAGATGATATTTCCCAAAGTAAAGCTTGATCGGGCTATGCCCCACGGAGGAGTTTGTTAAAGTGTGAAGCGTAAATGTGAACATTTCAAAGATTTGGCGTTTCCCCATTTGTGACAGTATATTTGCAGCTCCACGGCACAGAGACCGTACCACTTAAAATCAAAATATGGATAAATTTTGATGCCCCGCTTGTGTAGATGATATTCTCCAAATATGAACTTGATCGGACAATCGCCCTAGGAGGAGTTCATTAAAGTGTGAAGCGTAAAAATGTGGTGATTTGAGCGATTCTGCGATTTTCCCATAAGGATAACATGGGATGTTTCTGTCATCGCTACGGTTACGCCGTACAAAATATGACTTTGGCTCTCATACTTTTATGATCAGGATGGCAAATTAGAATTTTGTTCAAAATATCATGTCATTTGGAAAAACTCTATTGTTTATAGGCCACTCTGAAGGCCAAATAGTCAGAATTCTGGGAAACGTTTGCGGCTCCGTCGCACAGAGACCGTAAAAGTTATCCTTAAAATTTGGATAACTTTAGATGCCCCACTTGTCTAGAGGACGTACACCTATTTTGAGGTTGGTGGGCAAAACGCACTAGGAGGAGTTCGTTAAAGTGTAAAACATAAAAATGTGGTAATTTGAGAGATTTTGCGGTTTTCCCATAGGGATAACATGGAAGGTTTCTGTCATCGCTACGACTACGCCGTAAAAATTTAGGCATTTTTGTGATTGGCTTTTGTGATCGGGACGGCAAAATAGAATTTTGGGTAAAGTTTAGACAATTTTGGTAGTTAGACAGTTGCGGAAGCAATAGGCCCTCCGCCCTGCTGGGGCTCGGGCCTAATTAAAGCCGCAAGCGGCATTCAACGGCCCTCGCGGGCCGCCGGCCTTCCGACTCTGCGCTTTCGACTTGATAAAGATGGCGCCCTTATTGTGTGTTGAATTAAAAAAGAACTTGACAGACGGCGACACATTTGACATGGCCAATCCAGTGCAAATCAACACAAGTGTCAGTCAAATTTGCTGCTCCGCCGCACAGAGACCGTAGCACTTAGAATATAAATATGGATAACTTTTGATGCCCCGCTTGTGTAGATGATATTTCCCAAAGTAAAGCTTGATCGGGCTATGCCCCACGGAGGAGTTTGTTAAAGTGTGAAGCGTAAATGTGAACATTTCAAAGATTTGGCGTTTCCCCATTTGTGACAGTATATTTGCAGCTCCACGGCACAGAGACCGTACCACTTAAAATCAAAATATGGATAAATTTTGATGCCCCGCTTGTGTAGATGATTTTCCCCAAATATGAGCTTGATCGGGCAATCGCCCTAGGAGGAGTTCGTTAAAGTGTGAAGCGTAAAAATGTGGTGATTTGAGCGATTCTGCGATTTTCCCATAAGGATAACATGGGATGTTTCTGTCATCGCTACGGTTACGCCGTACAAAATATGACTTTGGCTCTCATACTTTTATGATCAGGATGGCAAATTCGAATTTTGTTCAAAATATCCTTTCATTTGGAAAAACTCTATTGTTTATAGGCCACTCTGAAGGCCAAATAGTCAGAATTCTCGGAAACGTTTGCGGCTCCGTCGCACAGAGACCGTAAAAGCTATCCTTAAAATTTGGATAACTTTAGATGCCCCACTTGTCTAGAGGACATACACCGATTTTGAGGTTGATGGGCAAAACGCACTAGGAGGGGTTTGTTAAAGTGTGAAACATAAAAATGTGGATATTTGAGAGATTTTGCGGTTTTCCCATAGGGATAACATGGGAGGTTTCTGTCATCGCTACGACTACGCCGTAAAAATTAAGGCATTTGTCTGATTGGCTTTTTTGATCGGGACGGCAAAAAATAATTTTGGGTAAAGTTTAGAACATTTTGGTAAAACTAATTTTTGACCTTCAATGTTAATTTAAAGGTCACTCTGTAGGGGGCGCTATCG
Organism: Eucyclogobius newberryi; assembly: GCF_026437365.1. NCBI lineage: Eukaryota > Metazoa > Chordata > Actinopteri > Gobiiformes > Gobiidae > Eucyclogobius > Eucyclogobius newberryi. The sequence goes on from NW_027316056.1 coordinate 3,496,879, forward strand.
CGCTCATTTCAATGTTGTCATCATAAACTGGTCCAAACTAGAAAGTTTAACAACTGATTCAAATTTGGTCCTAATCGGACTCGTTTTGATCAAATGGGAGCAATTTTTAGATTAGCAATATCCCAAAATAAGTGGTCCAACTTTGCGGCTGCGCCGCACACAGAGCGTAAAAGGTATACAAAAAATTTGGATAACTTTAGATGCCCCACTTGTCCAGAGGACGTCCGCCGATTTTGAAGTCGGTGGGCAAAACGCCCTAGGAGGAGTTCGTCAAAGTTTGACGTGAACAATATGGCTAACTCAGCTTGTTTTCATTTTCAAAGGAAGATGGCGGGCATAGGGTAATTCTGGGGGCGTGGCCACAGTCATTTTTTTTTTTTGTCCTCAAGAGAGGAATGCGTGTCCCGAATTTCGTAGCTCTACGACAAAGTTGACCTCGGGGCGTCTCCCATAGGCGCAATGTATTTTGACTTTTGTCGGTGGCTCTGTCGCGCCATTTTTTAACCAAAAAAAAAATGTCCCAGAAAAAATCTAATTTTTCGCCGATTCTGAATTTTGGGCAAAGTTTGGTGAGTTTTTGAGCATGTTCAGGGGGTCAAATTAGAGCTCAAAAAGCAGAAGAACAAGAAGTAAGTATGCATGATCCATGCCTTCGGCATGGGCTAGTTCACTGTACTTGCCTTCGGCAGCATTGCGGGAGCAATAGGCCCTCCGCCCTGCTGGGGCTCGGGCCTAAAAATGTGCTATTCTGTGATAACATTATGTAACAAAATTCAAACTATATCTATCTTGACCGTTTTAGTTGTCCTACCTGTCAGAGGCACTTAAAAAACACGTACATAAACATTAAAATCATCTGCATAGTATTGTTTATTGATTAAATACTAACATCACAGTGTAAGGTAAGCACTACAATTGATTATATATAAGAATTTACCTATTTTTTCTAATAAATTTGATTTGCAAAATGCTGCTTTGGTTGGAAAAGTTGGTCACCAGAAAAGATTAGCAAAAATAAATACTAAATAACGGCAATAACGAGAGCTTAAAATGGTTAAATTCTTTCGTGCCGCAGATGTGTGTCTTTTGGTGGGACAAAGGAAACAGTCTCCGTGGAGACAAACGGGTCAGCGGTTAAAACGCCAGCGCTGACCCTGCTGTCACTTCAGATACACTTCTGCAGAATCTCGCTCTCTCCCCCTTTATCTAACCCCCTCCCACTCACTGTCACCTCTCTCCTCCCACCTCTCCCCATCTCTCTCCCTCTCTATCTCTACTCTCCCTTTCACCCTTTCCCTCCTCCTCAAGCCTCTCCTCTTCTCTCTCCTCCATCTAGCTCTCCCTCTTTCTCTCTCTGCACCTGTCTCCTCCTCTCACACTTTTTCTCAGCATCTCTACTCACACTCTTTCCATCTCTCCCCTCTCCCTTCCGCAATTTCTACCCTTCTCTCCCTCATCTCCTTCTCCCCTTCCCTGTCTCTACTTTTCTCTCACTGTCATTCTTTCCCCCTCTGTCTCACTCTTCCTCCATCTCTATCCCTCTCTCGTTCTCTCTCTCTGCACCTCCGTCTACCTCGCACACTTTTTCTTTCCATCTCTCCTCCCCTCTCTCTCCCTTCATTCTACCCCTATCTCGCTCTCATCTCTTTCTCCCCCTCTCTGTCTCTGCCTCTCCCACGGTCACCCTTTTCCCACTCTTTCTACATCTCTGTCTCACTCTTCCTCCCTCTCAAGCCCCCCTCTCCCTTCCCCTCCCCATCTTTACTCTCTTTCTCCCTCTTTCTCTCTCTACCTCCCTTCACTACCCCTCTGTCTCACTATCTCTCCATATCTCAGCCTCTTTCACTCCATCTCAACATCTACTCGCTCGCTCATCTCTCTCCTTCCTACCCTCCCCATGTCTCTCTCTCACTCTTTTGCCCTCTCTTTTGCTCCCCCCTAAAGCACTCTATCCTCCTATTTCTCAACACCTCTCTCTCTCCGTCTCCTTTTCTCTGTTTACATCTACCCTCTCTCTCCCACTCCCTCTCTTGCTTCCCTTCCCTTTTCGCTCTCTTTCCACCCACGTTTCATATGTCTCTACCTTCTCCATCTTCTCCCTCTCTCTTCTCTCTTTTTTCTCTTGCACTCCCTCTCACGCATCCTCCCCTCTCTCTCTCTCTCTCCCTCTCTCTCTCTCTCTATCTCTCTCTCTCGCTCTCTCTCTCTCTCCCCCTCCCTCCCTCCCTCCCTCCCTCCCTCTCTCGTTTGTTCTGAATATATATGTGTACGTGTTGCGTCTGAGGCCTGGCCCGGCTCCAAAAGGTTGCATTGAAAAAGCAGATAAAGCGTACCGAAGCGGAGCAGTTGACTGGTCAGATAATTTTGGCCCATTAGCATTTTAATAGGCGAGATAAGAGCCCCCTGTCGTCGCCGTCTGTATCTCGTGTTTGGATACGCCACTTCGCACGCTCATATCTCGCCTTCTGCGTTTGATTCGGCGACGTCTTTCTTCCAGCGTTTGTCACGAGCAGAACAAATCGTAATCACAGTTTTGGTATTAGACAAAACATGTTTTACCCAGGAACTGTCCAGTAACTTTCTTTTATATTATGTTTATGCGAATGTTAATGTTAAGCTAATTTCCATGGAGAAAAGCAGGTAGTTACAGGTCAGATCTGTGGAGAAGCGACACAGTAAGAATACATGTTTTACGAGGCGTTTGGAGAAATAAAAGGCACTCATTTTGAAATAAATGTAATGCAGATGTTTAATGCCATCCTGTGGGACATGCCAGGCAAAGCGATAACATCTCCATGGAGACAATTAAATTAGAACCAAAACAAACAAAAACATGCCTCCTCGCTCTGATGACTTCATATCTGCTTTGCTAAACCAAAACATAAAAAAAAAAACCTCAGTTCGAAGCACAATAGCGACGCTTGTTTGCTCCTCCGACTTTTCATCATCTACATTTGAATACAACTTTTCTATGACATCACATTTGCCATTTCACAAAACGCCCAAACAACCTGGGCTTTTTCGGAGAATGCAAAACGAAACAAGACGGAGATGCAATTGCAACCTGAAGATTGTGTTGCTAAATAATGCATGTGCAAAGTCCCGATCGCACTTTTGAAAGTACTTATTGTATCCAGCTACTCTGTGGATATTGTATGAACTTTGCAGACAATAGACAATTCCTGAGAGTGTGAACGTTTTAAAATATTTTCTCTTGGCTACGTAAAGCATAATAAACCATGTTTATTACTGAATTACGTGTTTGGGTAAGTCATTCTAAATCAAAGCTTAACGGATATAAAACATATCATAAAACATCACTATGGCCAGCAGAAGGCACAATGACTGGAATATTGAAAAATGTATGATATCTTATATCTTATCTTATATGTATGTTGTAGTTTTGGAAATATGGAACAATTAACATATCAAATATATCATCTGTAAAGAACATTATCGTAAATTCTGCGGAAAAATAGACAGCGACATATAGTCTAATCTCTAAAACTGAGGTATAAAGTGATATTTCTGCCATTTTTATAATATAAAAATGGCAGAAATATCACTTTATACCTATTATAGTCCATTCACGTTTTGTGCATTCATTTTTATCTCATTCCTTATACATTGTTGAATATGGCAGTAAACATATCTATCTTTATTGAAAACATGCGTACTACTGCGAGTCATGTATCAGGTGTGTGTAATCGCCTCTCCACGCACATGACCCGTAACTTGGCCTGGGTCTCCAAACTGTTTCCAAAAGATCTGTTCTATTTCGTCCCGTAGGGCAACACATTGTACAGTCCTTTCAATAATTCACAGTGAATGTGATACAGTTCAACATTACCGTCATTTGCCACTTCATCGCTCCCATTCACTGCGTTCCATTGGCCCAACACGGTTCACATTCCTCCGAGCCACTGAAGGAGAGCAAACATTCAGACCGACGGGAGCGCGGGGTCAGTTCCTCGTTTCACTTACCGACAGCTTAAAACCCAATTCCAATCTCCGAACTCTTCCCTCTTAATCCTGTGCTTTCTCAACATCCTCCTTTTTTTTACTGTTTCTCTTTCTTTCGTTCTCTCTCTTCTTCGCAAGCCGTCATCCCCGCACCGGCTCCTGCGTGAAACCGTGCTCAGTGGACCTTGCAGCTGTACAGACAAGCGCATTCAAACCTCTATTTCAAACCATGACGAGGAGAAACGTGCGCGGCAGACTAACAGGAATAAAAGACAGGGGAAAATGTAGCCCTTTGAGTCAGTTTTGGCTCTCCCGGACTTGCAATGAGTGATGCCGCGGCTCATAAGGCTTTATCTCTTCTGGGGGGAGACAGGACGAGATATTTGGGATTCCACCGTGAGAAAACGGCGAGGGGAAAAGAGATCGACAGCCACCCCTGCTAGCCATGTGCTTTTGAGTGTATTTTGCACCATCAAAGTGTCAAAACGGGCTGATAGCAAACAAAAACGAACAAGAGTTTTAACTGACATGGCATCGCGCTGGCTCTTGACAAGGCTACACAGGTGAAAACTGCCTCGGCTTTAACACCACTGCAAGATTTCAACAATTACAGGCGACTTGTCGGTGAAAATCTGACAGAGACAGACAACGCACCTAATCTATTTGGAAAAGCTGCTATAAAACTGTCAAACGCCACCTGGCCTTGATGTTATTTAGGCTAGCAACAGTGTTTGGCTCTTGCTACATTTGAAATGTAGTAGTTTCAGGGGGATTTTGGTGGCGCTAAGGTGTAATTCAGAAAGTGAGGGGAATGGAAGAGTTGAAAAGCCTCATTGATTTGGTTTGTCATTCCCTTTGAAAGGCAGAAGGGAGTAGCCAGGGTTAAGGCCTCAAAGTGGGAGCGGTCGATACGTCTGCGCAGCGTTGGTCTTCAGGGCCAATAGTTCAGTGGTGGCACCTGTGTTTGTGTCTCGCTGCTAAATGTGACCAGCTGATGCTAAGATGTAGACAGCTATAGAAGAGAGAGAGAGATGATGGTGTATTGAAAGGAGAGACAAGACAATGTTGGTGTTTAAGATGTGTGAATGTTGTGGATAGGATTGTATTACAAAAAATGGATACCTAGAAACGAATCAATATTAAAGGACACATTTTTTTGAGCATGTTCAAGAGCAGGCCAAAGACAATACAAATCCAGAATTATTTGTCCTACAACAAATCAAAATCAGTATTGAGTATTTAGCATTTTACCTTCACTAACTAATTGAGCACTAATTCCGTATCTTTTTCCATCTTTGTAAAATGTATGAAAGGTAAAAAAGATGATTTGAGACTGGCAATTTTTCACTCTCTCTTTGTCTCTTTTTTCTTTCTCTTTTTGACCTTTTTTTATTGGTATAGCGTAAATCTCATACTTTGAAGACACAGTATGTGGCGGCAATGCATCTTTTCAGTTGGCTGCCAACTGCCATTAAAAGCAACACAACAACAACAAAACATTTTGAACAGTGTGAAGACATTTTTAGGATTAGGAATACATCCATTTGCGGGACAGTTAGTTCAACGTGATGGAGATCAAATCAGACATGCACAGTTTAAGATGGTTTACAGCATGAACAAAACAGAGATAGTGAATATATTATACCATGAAAAGATATGGTTGAAAAGCTCGTCATCGGGATATTACAGTAAGCCATCCTCTCCTGAGCTCAAACTGGTCCTGCCAAAGGGAGGAGTTTTATATTCAGTTGTCAGACATCTAAAACAAGGGGTAGCTTCAGATTTAAGGACCAATTTAGATGCCAGTTGTTCAAAGTCAAATCATTTCCATCAGATTGAAAATGTCTCAGACAGTGTCCAGATGACTTCCTTTGAAACCTTTAGGGAAGGGTAGTAAATACAGAGGAGGGAGAGTGAATAAATGGTAGTAGAGTGGTTCTTTAGATGACATTTGACAAGTTTAGTCGCTTCCAAGTTACCCCCTGCGCACAACACACTCTGACATCCTATTAAATTCCACTGCCGTGTTATTTTGACCTACTCAGCGTGCGTTCGGAGGCACATTTCTCCAAACCTTCTGTGGCAAAACACTAGTGTCAAACTGCCACAAACATTTTATCCACGCGTTCGAGGCTTCTTTTTGCTTCGTTTGCCCGCGTCACCTCCTAAACTGCGCTCTGCTGTGGTCCTCCCAGCACCGGCCGGCTCTGCCTCTCTATTTTTCTATCATTCATCACTCGCTACGCTCAAATGGAGAAGGCGAGGACACAACGGGGCGCGATGGTAACTTCACACTTGGAAATACAAATACAAAATCGGATACGTTCTTTTCGTTTTGAATATCACACCGGTTTTCCTTCAGGAGCTTACCAGAACTGTTGCTCTTCTCTGCCGGCGGTATCCGGGAAACTCCTGAGACAAGGTGTGCTGAATGTGACGGATGTAAGACAAATATTTGGGAGGAATTGATATTGTTGTTTTAAGGTGAACAAGCTTGAGTGGAAAAATACTGAGGTTTCGTGTTTGGGTAAAGTGATAGAAATATCCCCCATATTTGTGTTGGTGCTTAGATCAATACATTTGTCAGAACTTAGGACTGAATGTTTTCAAGAAATCAAGTGATTGCCTGACAACGTTTTTTTCATTTGACATTGTCCGTTTGGGGCTTTCCAAACACCTTCTTCCTTGACTGCTAGTTTAGCGCAAATTGCTTATTGATTTGACATCGATTTCCATGTTTTAAAGATGGCGTGTGGTGGGTTTCTACGGGTTGGAACGCTCACAAAAAGTATTTGCTTATGGACGATATTAAAGGCAGAGCAGATAAACGCAACGCACACCATGACCTCTTTGGAATCAAAAACTGGGACCATTTTCTAGCTGTAAGGGAGAGACGCTTTGCTACTAAATATCTTCCTCTAATCTGGACACTCTCTCTTTTGCTCTCACTCTCTTTTTTTCTTTACGGTAAAGCGTAAAACACATACTTTGAAGACGTACAACTGCAGTAGGTGGCGGTAAATGCAGTTGGCTGCCAAACGCCATCAAAAGAAACACAACAATAACTGAGTTTTTAAGCATGTTATAACCGTATTTCCTCATCATTAGCTCACTCACAGTTGTAATTTGATAGTGATTATTCAAGAAAATCTAACTTTGGGTCATTTTTATAGGGTTCCAAAAAGCCACATAGCCATTTTACAACACTATAACTTCTGTAGTGGAAGAACTCAATGAAGTCAATGGACCAGTTTCTATTATTGAGCCATTTAAAATACATAATGCTGTTTATCATTAAAGGTGGTATGGACGATTTTTTTCAGCAAATTTTTTATCATATTTCCTCGTGGCGTGGATAAATCATTTGTCCTGCCACGTATCAATCATAAAACGCACCTATCGCTCACCTGCAGCCGCGAGCGGTTCGTCCTCACGTTTCCGCGTGCCTAAGCGCATGGATCTATCATGATAGTTCCCTCAGTGTACGGGGCAAAATGAAGACGGAGAAAGACAGTTCGAGCTGACTCAGAAGTGGACAGAAATCTACGGGAGACGAGAGATGTGATGCGCTCCGTTGCGCTAATAAACAAACACACGTGTGTGTTGTATCAGTCCGCACGGGGGAGTGCGCATGCACACTTCCGCCTGCGTTCTCTAATCGCCGAAAAATCGTCCATACCGCCTTTAACAAAACAAGTACAATAATGATCTATAAGTTTAAGTTTGATGCTAAAAACAACAAAGCGCAATCTTAAATCCTGAGTAAACCGGGATCAAAACAAAACAGATCCTGGTATAGACAAGTTCCAATTAAGCTCGGTCTGAGAAATACACCTTCAGCAAATTACGGCTGAGCAACACAATAAGTCCACCGACTGAAAACGACTGAAAGTAATTTAAAGTTACGTATCACTGTTCATTCCCCTTTCCTGACAATTACTGCTGAGAGCATTAGCACCTCTTTCTAGTAAACATGCAAACACAGCATCACTACAAAGACAGTATGCTCGCCCTAATCTTTAAACCCGATTGCAATTGCCCATAAACCAAACCATTTACTTGCTGCATTCTGTTTGCCAATAGAGCCGCGCACATCGGAGTCTAAATCATGAGCGCACCTGACAGGCTGCTGTGTTTTAACCTTTCTCGGTGCTCCCATTAGATAAAAGCTTTTTATTATTCCCTAACGAACCGCTAAATGTGCTTTGCTCAGCATTTGAAAAAGAAACAACAAAATACAACCGTGTGTTTTCGTAGTTCTCTAGCTGGTGTTCATTTCAATGTCTATTCCTGCACTTACCAACGTAAATGTAAGTTTTGTCACCTTTGGGAAAGCTGCCTTCATGCTGCAAGACAGAGAAACCACTCTGATTTTCGAGAGGACCAGACAGTGGCATGGTGTGGCAAGGTGACGTCATTTCCGGTGAGTGTGTCGCGTTTTCAGAGCTGTTCGTTCTTAGAGCCTTTTACCGATTAATCCACGAATTATACACACTATTTACGCATCATATACACGAAAGTGAACGTTTGATTTCTCCGCAAACAATCCGGAGCCTCAAGCCGCTCGCTTTTCAGTATTTCGTGGATTAAAAAGCCCTCCTCACTCTCTAGCTCCAGCCTGAACTAGCCTAGCGTAGCCTAGCCGCTAGCGTCATGGCTGGATCTACCTTTACCTGTTTGAGCTGTCATATGTCGAGTCAGAACCCTGGCTCCTTCTCTGATGATAGGTGCGTGAAGTGCAGTGTAGTGGTAGTTTTGGAGGCCAGGGTTACGGAGTTAGAAGCGCGGATCCGCTGTTTAGAGGAGCTTAAGTCCAGTTATAGTTCGGTTTTAGCGCGAGGGCTACCGGACCGCGCTGCAGGGCGTAGCATTAGCAGTAGCAGTAAGGCCGAGCTCAGCCCCTCAGCGTCTCTCGTGCAGCCGGGACTAGACCAGGAACAGAATAGGGACCAATTTGTGACAGTTCGGAGGGGACAAGGCGCTAAACGCCGAACCTCAGAGCGCCGTGAGCTTCACGTCTATAATAGGTTTTCTCCCCTCAGCGATCACACGCCCGCTGAACACACGAGAGAAACTCTTGTAATCGGGAGTTCTATTGTTAGAGACGTGAAGCTGCCAGCTGCTAGCGTTAGGTGTTACCCGGGGGCCAGAATGGGTGACATCGAAGGAAACCTCAGGATCTTAAAGCGGAGCAGGACCCGTTTCCGGCGAGTCGTGATTCACGCAGGCGGTAACGACGCCCGGCGGAGACAATCAGAGGTGCTCAAAGTTCAAGTAGCCGCGGTGTGTGACCTAGCGAAGTCGATGTCAGACACTGTAATATTTTCTGGTCCCCTGCCCAATCGGATCAATGCTGAATTGTACAGCCGTCTCTCAGCATTCAACAACTGGTTATCCAGATGGTGCCCTCAAAACAACGTTGTCTTTATTGATAACTGGAGTGCGTTTTGGGGAAAGCCCGGGCTCATACGCAGGGATGGCATCCATCCGACTTCGGAGGGTACATCCCTATTAGTTCGGAATTTGACCGATAGTCTTAGTCGTGTTAAGTGACCATCTAGGGATGAGCCCCAGGTGCAGAGCAGCAGTTCAAGACGCTCCTCTGTCGCTGAACTCTCGCCCGTTCTGTTACATGTGAAGTGTTCAGATTCAAGACAGATAGAGACTGTGTGTGTCCCTCGTGTCCCTCGTACAAATAATGCCAAAAAGTCACATCTCAGAAAAAATATTTCAGGCGTCAGACCAAATAACTTAAGGAAAATAACAATCACAAATGACACAAATACACAAATGAATAAACACGTAAAATGTGGACTGCTAAACATTAGAGCAATTTCCTCCAAATCGCTCTTAGTTAATGAATTAATTAGTGACTATAACATAGATCTTCTAGCTCTAACTGAAACGTGGCTTCAACAAGACGACTACGTCAGACTAAATGAGTCCACCCCACCCACCCATGTTAACTTTCAGACTGCCAGGAGCACAGGCCGAGGTGGTGGTGTGGCAGTGATCTCACACTCAAGCCTACTCATGAGCCCTAAAACTAACAATGCATTTCACTCATTTGAAAGCCTTATGCTGTCGATCACATGTCCAAATATGAAAAACCAAAAAGGAGTTTTGTTCATAGTTATCTACCGACCCCCTGGTCCCTACTCAGAGTTTTTAACAGAGTTTTCTGACTTTATATCAAACTTAGTGTTAGCCTGGGATAAAATAGTTATAGAGACTTTAATATCCACGTGAACATGAGTGATGACGCTCTCAGTAATGCCTTCAGCGCCTTGTTAGACAGCATTGGTTTCACTCAGAATGTAAATAAACCGACTCACACTCACAAGAACACTCTGGATCTTGTCCTAACGTATGGAACAGAGATTAGTGACCTCATTGTCCTCCCTCAAAACCCTATATTGTCAGATCATTTCCTAATTACCTTTCAGTTTATTCTTAAAGATCATCCAGTCCCACAAAATAAAGTTATAATGAAAAGGACAATATCTGAAAAATCTATCTCAAAATTCAAAGAAATAATAGAGCCAATATTCAGTGACATGTCATGTGATCCTGCTGAGAACAGCTTTAGTCCCAGTTTAAGTGATCAATGTGTCGACTTGACCATGAATTCTCTGAAGTCTGCTCTTGACGTTGTCGCGCCGTTAAAACAGAAGGTCATTAGGCCAAAGCGCGCCTCCCCATGGTACAACCAAGAACTGCGTTCACATAAACAAAGAGTTAGAAAGTTAGAGGGATTATTTCGTCGCTCTCACACCGAAGACTCCCTAAAAGCATGAAAAGGTTGCCTGCTGTCCTATAAGCAGGCTCTGCGTAAGGCCCAAACCAGATATTATTCAAATCTAATAGAAGTCAACAAAAGTAACACTAAATTCCTTTTCAGCACTGTAGCTAGGCTAACAAACTGTCACAGTGCAGTAGAGCCCTCAATCCCAGCTACACTTAGCTCTGATGATTTCCTCCTATTTTTTAACAATAAAATAAAAACAATCAGAGATAAATTAGATGAAATTACCCCCGCTATTAGCCCTGAACTAGCCCAAGCTGTAAATCTAACGTCTCATATAAATCCACCTGTAAACTTAGAAAGGTTCACAGCTGTTGATCAAGCAGAGATAACTTCAGCCATTATGTCCTCCAAAAGCTCAACTTCTGTCCTAGACCCCATTCCAAGCAGACTCCTCAAAGACATTCTCCCCTAATTATAGACCCTATTCTTAATATAATAAATACTTCACTCCAAAGTGGCTATGTTCCACAGTCCTTCAAACATGCAGTCATTAAACCTCTTCTGAAAAAGCCTAATCTAGATCCCGACCTATTGGTAAACTACAGAACTATTTCAAATCTTCCCTTCGTCTCTAAAATCCTTGAAAAAGTTGTAGTAAAACAGCTTTGTCGCCACCTGCAGGACAATAATTTATTTGAAGTTTTCCAGTCAGGGTTCAGAGCCCACCACAGCACTGAAACTGCACTAGTTAAAGTCACAAATGATTTGTTTTTAGCCGCTGACAATGGACTGGTCTCAATCCTGGTTCTGTTGGACCTGAGCGCAGCGTTTGACACCATTGACCACAACATTCTACTGCAGAGGTTAGAATGTGATGTAGGTGTTGGAGGAACAGCCCTCAGCTGGTTTAAATCCTATCTATCTGATAGGTTCCAATTTGTTAATGTAAACCAGAGCTCCTCACCAAGCTCTAAAGTAATTTACGGTGTGCCACAGGGTTCGGTACTCGGTCCAATTCTGTTTACTCTTTATATGCTGCCATTAGGCAACATTATCAGAAAGCATGACATTAACTTCCACTGCTATGCAGACGACACTCAGCTGTATTTATCAATGAAACCTGATCAGAGCGATCAAGTAGACAGACTTAGTACTTGTGTGAAGGAGATAAAAATCTGGATGACACTAAACGACCTGCTTCTTAACCCTGAAAAAACCGAGGTCATTGTGCTTGGCCCTAAGCATCTACGAGACTCTCTATCTGAGCAGATAGTCACACTGGACAATGTCAGTGTAGCCTCCAGTTCTACTGTAAGAAACCTTGGAGTCTTATTTGACCAGGAGCTCTCATTTAAAGCTCATATAAATCAAGCTTGTAAAACAGCCTATTTCCATTTGCGCAACATCGCCAAAATCAGAAGAATCCTGCCTAAAAGTGATGCCGAAAAACTTATCCATGCATTTGTAACGACTAGATTAGACTACTGTAACTCCCTGCTTGGAGCGTGTCCTAAAAGCTCCATAAAAAGCTTTCAACTGGTTCAAAATGCAGCAGCAAGATTACTAACAGGAACAAAAAGAAGAGAGCACATTACGCCGGTGCTGAAGTCTCTTCACTGGCTCCCCGTCGAGTCTAGAATCAAATTCAAAATTCTACTCTTGACCTACAAAGCCATAAATGACATGGCCCCATCCTACCTCAAAAATGCTATAGAACCATATCATCCAAACAGAGCTCTTCGCTCTCAGAATGCCGGCCTTCTGGTGGTCCCAAGAGTCTCTAAAAGTACAGTAGAAGGTAGAGCGTTTAGGTACCAAGCTCCTGTGTTATGGAATCAGCTCCCGACCCATGTTAAATATGCTGACACAGTCTCTTCATTTAAGTCCAGGCTTAAAACGTTCCTCTTCGAAATCGCTTATGGTCAGAGTAGTTAGGAACAGAAACATAAACCCACAGCTTTAGCTATGCTGCCCTAGGAGTAACTATGCTGGGGGAAGTATGGCAGCTTGAGCACTATCCTCTTCTTCTTCTGACTACTTATGCTATCAAACAATATTTATTTTTTGATTCCACTTGCAAACTGTTCACCGCCTTCTTTTCTTTCTCTCACTCTTGAGGACCTGTGGACCCAGATGCCCCTCCCCTGGTGAAGTGGTCCCTGCCCTGTGTGGACGGTCCCTCATCTGCCTGAGGAGTGGGTCCAGCTCGCCCCCGACGGTCCCTCATCTGCCTGAAGAGTGGGTCCAGCTCGACTCCGACGGTCCCTCATCTGCCTGAAGAGTGGGCCCAGCTCGCCTCCGACGGTCCCTCATCTGCCTGAAGAGTGGGTCCAGTTCGCCTCAGACGGTCCCTCATCTGCCTGAAGAGTGGGTCCAGCTCGACTCAGACGGTCCCTCATCTGCCTGAAGAGTGGGTCCAGCTCGCCTCAGACGGTCCCTCTTCTGCCTGAAGAGTGGGTCCAGTTCGCCTCAGTTGGTCCCTCATCTGAAGAGTGGGTCCAGTTTGCCTCAGTCGGTCCCTCATCTGCCTGAAGAGTGGGTCCAGCTCCAGTCTCCTCGTGTCCGTCTGTCCGTCTGTGAGAGTCGGATCTCTCCTTCACTGGAACTCCTCCAGGTTTCTACGCTTTTTTCCCAAAGAGGTTTTTTTTGTAGTTTTTCCTGGCCGAGAAGGAGAGTCTAAGGACAGAGGACCCTGGGACATCGTCCCTCGCCACCACAGACATTGTCTGACTCCATCGCCACCACAGACATTGTTGATTCATTTCTCCCTGTGGCCCTCAGAGGCAACTGTTGTTGTGATTTTGGGCCTTACAAAAATAAATTGATTTGATTTGATTTGAAGGTGGCTTCAAAATTTAAGGTATCATACTTTTCAGGCTATACAGCGCTCCAGAATAAAAGCCACGCACATGAAAACAAAGAACACCTCTGAGCTGTCCTTACTGTCCCCTATGTCCCTACTGTCCCCTCTGTCCTTGATTACTCTGTGTGGGCTGATTTACCTGTGTCTATGTAATAAAACACACAGCGTTTTGAAGCTTAAAATACAGAGACCACTGTCCACTGATGTCTTCTTCTGCGCTTTCTGCTAGAGGGCCCCCCTGGTCGTTAGCCAGTAAAGTCTATAAATTAGACGCACCGTTGTAATGACCGCAGGGTTCAAAGCGTGGAAAAAAAGTAGCTGTAGTAAGAAAAAAAAGAAGAGTAAGAAAAGTATGGTAATGTGAAGGAAATGTCAAGAGCATTGCATTTGCTATACTGAATTGAACTGATTTAAGGTTTGTACTATGCTAGACAAGACTCTAGCTTTTAACTGTGCTATAATATATATAAATATAACTGGTGTTGTGAAGATACTTTGTGCTTTTTTAGTCTATACACTTTCATCAGGTTTTTTATAACCATGTCAGGGCTCAGACATTCAAACTATCATTGTTTTAAAGGTGCACTGTGCAGCTTTTCCAGTAAAGTGTATGCCTTCTGCTCGTCTATTTCATTTGCTTGTTCCACAGTAAGACCTTAAACTTGCCATGATATTATGCACTGACACAAAAAGCTTATGGGTTGCAGTGATTTACTTTGTATAATGAAGATTAATTTAGCGGTAAATTAAAATTAAAAATAAAGTGCGGCAGAAGAGTGATTACTGTTAAAAATACTTTTGTAAAAGGGTGGGGTGAAGGAGCATTTTCTTGTGAATTGCTTATTAGAAGTACTATGTTCTTGTTTGAAATAAAAAAAAAAAATCTGAATACACATCTATCTTCTTCTAAACGTATCTTCATTACACATTATATTACATTATTAATTAGCTTACTGCATTCATTCACTGTTGCTTTAAATAAATACAGTAGCTGATACGGACATTTTCCTTCTTCAAAGTGTGCAAAGATGCAGTCCGAGCGCCCTCTGCAGGACCATAGACACGTTTTGTTGTTGTTAAAATTGCAAGTTTCCACATACATTTTTAACTACACCAGAAACCGTCGGAAAAACCTGTATTAACTCTACTTTTACTTTAGCACAAGGTCAAAATGTTGTCTCCAAGTTGTCAACATAGCTAAAATACAATTGTAAACATAAGCAATCACCCCCTGCAGGACACTTTGTCCCCTGCAGGACACTCTGTCCCCTGCAGGACACTCTGTCCCCTGCAGGACACTCTGTCCGCTCTAGAGAGCAGCTTCAGTGAGAGACTGATCCACCCTCGCTGTGGGAGGGAGAGGTTTCGTAGGTCTTTCCTTCCTGCTGCTGTCAGACTTTATAACAAACACTGTTAGTCCTGAACACTCGCAATACTGACCTAACCATGTGCAATTCCGTCATATGTGTAATTACTGTTGTGATTCATGTGCAATTACTGTGAAATTCATGTGCAATCTATGTGCTGTCGTGACACATATTCATGTGCAATTACTGTTGTGATCACATGCAATGGTATTTATGAATTTATTTATTTGTCTATGGGAGTTTTTATTTATAGGAGATCTTCTACTGAAAGTGTTTTTCAGACTTCCTATAAGTGATCTGTTCTTTTCTTCTGTATCTGCCTCTGTATCTTCCTGCGTTGCACCAATGAAATTTCCCCATGTGGGACAATAAAGGAATATCTTATCTTATCTTATCTTAATTACTTGCAGTGTAGTGCAGTGGACAAATGCGTGTACTGCAGCTTTTCATAACTTCATTCGTTTCTCTTTGCAACTCATCGTTCACGTTTGAATGTAGATCGAATTAGGCTTGAGTAGAACATTTTCCTGACCTCGTTACAGTGTAAAAGGGGCCTTGGAGACATTTATTCAAATTAAACTATGACAAAGAGGAATACAAAACAGTTTTACTAGCTTCCAAATAATGTTAAGCTGGCATCTCAATTCCCTCTCGGCAATAATCGTGTATCTAGTAATATGCAATAACAACTGCAAAGGAGAATCTACTTTATTGGACTCAAGGTTAAAACTAATGACATTTTAAAGGTGATCACATTTTATAGGCCCCTTGGTAAAGCGGCAGTGACAGTGCTACTGCAGCTAATGGACGGCTCGTGTTTAACTTCTGAAAGCACTTTTTAATTAGTTTGATATTTGGATTAATTAGATCTGAAGTTTCTGAAGACTAAAGCCCTGTTCGGACGGGATTAGTTTTACTTTGGGTCCTCGGCTAAATTGTAATAATTACAAACTACTACGAATTACTCCATGTCTGTAAACATGCGTGTAAACATTCCCCTTTGACCTACTGTATTTCAGCAAACTGTGATTCTGGCTGTTTTTAGTCAGTGAATTTAATGCAGATCGATTCAGATTGTCTCTACAGACAATTTTGCGTCCACATTTTAACTACAATCAATTCGCTACCGACCATTTTGCATTTCAATTATTGTATTTGACTACAATCAAAAAGAAAAAGAAAAAAAAAATCTTAACCCATCCAAATGCACCCAGAAAACGTACCGAATTTGTATAGCTCATGACAGTATTGCACATGATTATGACAGTATTGCACATGGTTATGACAGTATTGCACATGTTCATGACAGTATTGCACATGCTTATGACAGTATTGCACTTGGTTATGACAGTATTGCACGTATTCATGACAGTATTGTACATGATTATGACAGTATTGCACATGCTCATGACAGTATTGCACATGGTTATGCCAGTATTGCACATGGTTATGACAGTATTGCACATATTCATGGCAGTATTGCACATGGCTATGACAGTATTGTACATGGTTATGAGAGTATTGCACATGATCATGGCAGTATTGCACATGGCTATGACAGTATTGTACATGGTTATGAGAGTATTGCACATGATCATGACAGTATTGCACATGATCATGACAGTATTGCACATGGTTATGACAGTGTTGCACATGATCATGACAGTATTGCACATGTTCATGAAAGTATTGCACATGCTCATGACAGTATTGTACATGATTATGACAGTATTGCACATGCTCATGACAGTATTACATATGGTTATGACAGTATTACACATGATCATGACAGTATTGCACATGATCATGACAGTATTGCGCAGGATTACGACAGTATTGCACATGATTAAGACAGCTGCATGACACACGTTCAGGGCTAACAGTGTTTGTTATAGAGTCTGACAGCAGCAGGAAGTATGGATCCAAAAATGTATGTTTAGATTAGAATGATGGATTTATGTTCTGACAAATAATAAAACTGCTCCTATGTAGATCAAGTAAATGGACTTCAAAAACACAGAGGGGCCATTTTTGATGACCACCAGATGGTATCCAGTGGTGAGAACTAAATATGAATTCACTGAAACTGGGATGAACTGGGATAATAAAGATATATGAGCTTTCAAATGGTAGTACTTTACTCGGTCCACATACTTTACCCATCAGACACCTCTCCCCACGCTACGGACCTAAAACAGCCATCTTTGTTCCAGAAGCAGATGTTGTGAGCGCGACATGGCCGGCAGCCAGCTCTCACAAAAGCGCCACTCAACTCTCCAAAGGTGTGCGGGAGGGAACCGGCATTTTCTAATTCAGCAATTCAATTATTGTCCTCTGTGGAGTTGTAATTGTCTTCCGGAGAATTAAATCAAAGGCGTGGAAACATTACTCTGCTGCCAAAATGGACAAGCACGGAGCGTTTTCTGAACCGAAATGTCAGAAATGAGCCTCAAAGCTCTTCGAGATAGATGCCAAAATAAACTCATTTGTACCAGGGATATTGATTGGATATTGAAGTTTTGCTTTGTTTGTTTTTTTGATAGTTAATTGAAAACCTAGAAGGATGACAAATTAATTGCTTTGGAATGGGTTGTAATAGATCTCATGTGTTAATTTTTCGACAAAATAGTTAATGGCTAATAAATATAAATTAGTTATTGTTCATTGTTTAGCACAGGACAAGTAGAATGAGTAGTGGCCGTAGTAAAAGAAAATTACATTATAAAACATAATTCTGTGGTTCATGTATTTCAACTCCCATTGTATTAAGAAAATCTACAGAAAAAGGGGACTTTTTTAAAGATTACAATTTTTTATTTTTTATTTTTTAAACAAAGGAATAAAAAAATGAAAAATGGGACTAAAGTAGGACAAAATGAGAAAATAAACCTAAACTAGACTAGAAGACCAGGACTAAACCAAGTCTACATCAGCACCCACAAAAATAACCAAAAAAAAGATTTATTTAGAAGAATCTTGTTCATCATATATTGGGAGTATATATTGGGATTCAAACCATGACCCAAACTCACAACCACCAATTTTCACTATTTTTGCTAATTTCGCTTCGTAACATTTTTTTCAATATGCATCAATTCCACTCCGACACAACTCCAGAATCAATGCTTCATTTTAATGGAGACTAAACTCCAACACTCTGCCTTGTCTTTCCTGATAACACTGTCATTGAGAGAATATAAAACATGAAATATAGCCGCAAGCGGCAATGATCGGCCCTCGCCACGCCGCCGCCACGCCGCCGCCACGCCGCAAGAGGAGCCCCAATTGTCCTTTTATTACGCCTACTGCTGAATCTGTGACGCTGTCACATCTTCTCCCCTTTGTTTTACCATCAAAAAGCTATTTTATTTTGAATTCTTGGCAAAATGTGCGGCTTTGCCGCACAGACACCGTGACTCTTTGAATGAAAATGTGGATAACTTTTGATGGTCTTGAAGATGAGTCTCACCAAATTTCAGGTTAATAGGGCTGACGCCCTGGGAGGAGTTTGTGAAAGTCTAAAGTGTAAACATGAAAGGTTTCGGTCATCGTTACGGCAACGCCATAACAATTATGACATGAGTCATTGACTTTTTTGATGGGGATGCTAAAATTGAGTTGTGTGTCAAATTTCATATAATTTCGCAAAACTAAACATTTAACCTCCATATAAAATCTGTAGGGGGCGCTGTGGCGCCAAATGAATTTATTTCACTTCAAGTAGGTTTAGGGCAAAGAGTTTAACAACTGATTCTAATTTGACGCAATTCGGACTTTATCTGCGCAAACGGCAGAAATTTTAAATATGGGAGATTTCTGAAATTCTAGCTACAGTTTGCGGCTTCGCCGCTCAGAGACCGTGAGAGGTATCAATGTAATTTGGATAACTTTTGATGTCCCACTCCTCAGTAGCATTTTCACCAAATTTCAGCTTTTTAGGGCCAACGCCCTGGGAGGAGTTCGTAAAAGTACGACGTTTGGAAAAACTCCGAAGTCATGTTTAGCCATTTTTGAAGCAATATGGCCGACATTTGGTTGGGCGGACGGCATTGCCGTAATAATATTTTTTACTTCTCTTGTCACCATCTACCTCTGCGCCAAATTTCATGATTCTACGATCAGATTTTTTTTGGGTCATTTCCCATCTCTCAATGCATTTTTGGTACATTTGGTGGCGCTGACGCGCCAATTTTTTTTATTTTAGAAAAGGGAAATAGCCAGAATGTAGAGAGGCACGATTTTTAGAGGTGTGCAAATTTTTGTGACTTTTCGTCAATGTTCACTGGGTGAAAAATAGGGGGGTTGGTCCCGAGAAGAAGAAAGAAAGAAAGAAAGAAAGAAAGAATAATATTCCGATGCGAAAACAATGTTTCCCATTTTTCAAATATCATAAACTATACATTTTCGGAAAGCGCTCGCGCTTTCCTACCTCATGGTGTGGGTCCCTGGTCACTGACGGGTACTTTCGATAATTTTGAGTGGGCTCCGCCCACTTTGTGTTTTTGGCCCTCTATACAGTAATAATGTTCAATTTTTGCATTACATGCTTATATGCACGGAACATGCAAGAGATGGGGAACGTATTCGTGAGCTACTTAGCGCAAATGAGTGCTTTATATGGGGATGACGACCGCTTCGCGGTCGTCATCCCAATGTAAAGTGCTCGTTTAGTGCGAACTTTTGCACGGGCTTCGCCCGTTTACAACGGTAATGTTCCATTTTCCTACAACTAATTAGTATGCACGGGGCGTGCATGAGTGGAGGAGTGCGTTAGTGAGTGTTTGGAAGTGGGCGAGCGCTTCGCGCTCGATTTCGTGCGCACTACGTGCGCACTTTCGCAGCCGTGCTTCGCACGGCCTTACGAGATTAATAGGCCTCTCGCCAGCTTGTGGCGCTCGGGCCTAATTATGATGACACTTTGCGCCACTGCGGGGCCTTATTGTACGCATATTAATGTGTATATGACAAATATGATAAATCTGCATGGCTGTTCCCTACAGACACGGCGCAGTAGGTTGCTGTTTGCGTGTCCGGTGAAAGCTAAGTGCATTTTTATTCCTGGGTTTATTTGCATGCAACTCAGCTCAAAGTTGAATCATACACTTTAATGTCTGTTCTTTCTTCAGGCCACAGACGCTGGCTAAGAAAACTCAGAAGGAAAATAATAGAAGGAGCCTCTTGTTTTGAACAAAAGCTCAATCATTAAAAAAAAAAAAAAAGGTTTTAATATGCTTCTATTCTGTTGTGAGATGATTTGAGCATACTGGCGAAAAATAAATTGCGGGGAAGACAAATGTTATTAGCAAACGTGCAAATAATGTTGGTTTGTCGAGTGTTTTCTCAAAGTGGTAGACAAATCCGCTTCTGTGTACACGCTACTACCATCCGCCATGTTTACTTGATACTCAATATCTCCACATATTCTTGTAAACAGCTTGGCGTCGGCTAAACACACAATACAAATCCCACCGCACACAATCCACGGAAATTATAAGAGATAAGCTTGAGTGGCACGAACGGAAACAGAAAAGAAAGAAATACTGTGGACTTCTTTAGACACAAAAGGACTGGGTTTGTCGGGTTATTTAGATATTGTAGAATGTAGACGTCCAACTTTCAGACAGCAGCATTTGTTGCCATTTAGAGGAATGATTTATGATATATTTTTGTTCACGTATTGAACTCAAGCGTACCACATATAACTTTATAATAACAGGAGAAAGTAGGTAAGTAGAAAGTACTGCTACTAAGAACTATTTTCTCAAAGAAATGCTGTTAAATTACAGTAAATGTAATCTTCTCTTACTTTTACCACTCTTACTTTTACTTCTACCCCTACTATTACAATTACTAGAACCCCTACTACCATACTATATCATACTGTACTATTACTATTTCTTATCAATAAAATGCCAGTATTCGTGCATCAATTTTGTTACTATCATAAGAAATTGTAACGTGTAAATAATGTAGCAATAATGTAAGTGTGCAATAATGTGGATTGTGCAATGATTTGGACTGTGCAATAAGGTAGACTGTGATTTAATGTAGACTGTGCAACAATGTAGACAATACAATCATGTGAACTGTACAGTAATGTACACTGTGCAATGAGGTGGATTGTGCAAAAATGCGCACTGTGCAATAATGTGGTCTGTGGCCACAGCTTTTCGGGGCAAAGGATGGAAATTAGTAGTTACAAGCGGCTACAACCCCTGTGTTTACATACAGTAAATGCTGTATCATATCTATCCATGTATCTATGTATCTAACTATTCTATTATATCTGATTCTGGGCTGTACAGTTCTAATATTAACAAAGTAATCTCTAAATGTACATAGAGAGGATTGTACGTCCCTTTCTCAAGAAGCAACGTCATCCAAAACTGAATGAAATAAGGACTTGGAGATCGGGAGATGTGACGGTTGGATTTTTTTGTCCTGAATTGGACACAAAGGCGATGGCCGCGCTCTGATTTGTTGGGAGGCCATTGCTACGGAAACGGATTAGTGACCCAAATTGAGTCTACGGGCCCCGCTTCAGGTAGAGCCACGGGCTGTGTACCCCGGCAAGATACGGTTCTGTGTGCGGGGGCCAATTGTGCTTTTGTCAACATGCATAATAATAAAAGTGGTTCAAGGTCCTGTCGTCAGCACATTATTGTAGGAACAAAATTGTGCGCTTAATACATCTGTTTGTCCGCTCCCTGCCTGTCTGTAAACGCTAGCAACAAACCTACATTTATATTTATCTGTTTTAGCCCAGTCTGATTAGTTTAGCGTAGAAAATAGCTCTGTAGTGCTTTTTGTATTCAACAGTCTCCCAAACTAAATTGCATTTCTCCCAAGCCGTGATGTGTGAAATATTGCCGCAGCGAAGGGAAAATTGCAAAGCTTGTCAACACGTTGGATATGAGCATAACTACATGACAATGGCTTTAACAGTTCGAGG
Organism: Eucyclogobius newberryi; assembly: GCF_026437365.1. Lineage (NCBI taxonomy): Eukaryota > Metazoa > Chordata > Actinopteri > Gobiiformes > Gobiidae > Eucyclogobius > Eucyclogobius newberryi. Next base: position 3,518,772 of record NW_027316056.1, read on the forward strand.
AAACAAATTGGTTATGTTTCTGCCTGAACAGCACCTGATTACGTTTAGAAAGAAAGATAACGGAGGGGAATTTGAGCGATATGGTAAATGCAATTAATGCCATCTGTATGTACAAAACAATAAATACCATGTGTTTTTGATTTGCATAAGTTTTTTCTTTTTGAAGAACTATATCTGACACTCATTTATGTATTTCTGTGTCAACTTTAGGCATTAAGCGCAGTACTTTTATGTCATGAATGAAAGAGATTAGAAAAAAGAGAGGGATAGGGCCAGATGGACACCAACCAAAAGAGAAAAAAAAAGAGTAAATAGCTGAGTTTTTCTGTATTAAATCTGGATAATAACAGATGATAATATGAAAATAAACACAATGACATTACGTTAAAATGTCTGTTTGCTAGATTGAATGAAGGTAGAAGTGAAGTAAAATATTGACATTTAAATATATAGTTTCTCTAAAATAAGTTATAAGGTGACTTTTGTTGACTGAATCTTATCATTCAAAGGTTAACTTGTTGCAAGGCTTTCACTGACAACCGACATTTAACTCTCAACCAATCACCTCTCAAGCCATTCATATAAATACATTCTCTCCCCTCTTGACCTCCGTCCCATCACCTCCGCATCTGCAAAACCATCCGCCTCCTCAGCCTTTCCGTCTCCTCCTCTTCACCACCACCACCACGCAGTTCAAAAGCAAGGTATTTTCTATACTGACTTTTTCATTAATTAACTGATAATTGATAATGTGCTTCTTCCTGTAGGTATTGATGGAGGAGCAAACAAGAGCAGGGACAGAGATTCACGACACAGAAGGGTTTAAAATGGGTCAGCTCTCATTAGCAGCATAAATAGTACAAAGAATATGTCACGGCTGTAGGCCATTGCTCCTGCTCGCCTCACCTAAGCTCACCTCTGCCTCGGAGCGGCACCAACCAAAGGTGAAAATGAAGTGGATATAGGGCTGAGCAATTAACGACACTGAGGCGCTGTAATTTACGACTTTGGAAGAAGAAATTGTATTGTGTTTTTCTGTGTTAAATGGCAAAGAATAATAGACTATATTGTTAGTTAGTTAGTTTAAGTTGAAGGAGATGACATAACATACAATTGTGGTTGATTGATTATTTAGAAAGAACAAAAAATAAATATATATTTTTTCATATCACCCAGGCTGAACTGCACGTAAAAAGTTTAGTCAAATAGTACTACAATAATACATTGGCTTCTAAATTCAATACAATACAATAACATAGACAGAAAATATATGTGGACAAATGTTTTGTATTTTTTTTTAATTATTACTTTAATCTAAAACTTTATTGAGCTGGAAAAGGAAGGTTTTGAGCTCTGCTAAATATATTAGAAGTGGGTGGGATCGATAAAGAATATCAACTGAGGTATCAAAAAGTAACAATTCACATGCAAAAATCATGCAATCATGCATTTTAGTTTAACTGCAAATTTAAGATCACGTCAAACTGTTGTGGAGTAAAAATAATGGCCTACCACAAAACCCATTGGTATCGGTATTGATTCAATATAGCAATATTTCCACAGTATTACTTGGTGTCGGGCCGAAACAAAAAATGCCCTTGTCCATTAATCTTATATGCAGCATTGTTGAACAGCTCCATGTAGGTTTTTATTTAGTTTATTTCAAAACTTGTAAAAGGAAAACTACATAAAGTCACCACAGTTTTCAACACGTTCCAATGTCAGTTGAGGACAGTAAAAGTGTCATCGTGACTCACTCGAGCCTACAGTGAGTGCATTACTGTCCTATTATAAACGTGTGAAGCTGTATGTTTGGCTGCTTTACATGCAATATGTCGTTAGTGACTCAGACTTGACCAGAAGATTTTAACACTATGATTTACAACAAAATATTTACTTGCCAGCATGACGACACTTCAAAAATGGGAAATTCTATGATATTATCAAAGCTATCAGTTGCAAATTTTGAAATGTGTTTTTTTGATACAGAAAATATTGTGATGAATAAAGACCACTTGCTACTCACAGAATGTCCCCGGCAATTGATAGTAAACCTCTTTCTAAATGAAACAACCCTAACCCAACAATTAATAAATTACTATGAAACAGTTCAGTTAGTATCTAAAATAAGTCATAGAAGTTAACTATTTAACTCTATGGGTTTCAGAATAATGATCAATAAGGACTATTGCCGTAGCGACTAAAACTTTTTTTTTTAGGAGGAAAAACATCAAAACGTCGCATAAGGGAAGCTGAAACCCGTGAGTATCCCAAGAGTTAAAGATGCATTATGGTTAGTTTAGTTTTATGACATACAGTGAAACAAGAAAAGCTGATAAGCTGGTGACAGACCAGAGAAGTTACATATAGAGCACTTTCAATAGTTGGCAGTGTGAAAACACTCCATTGGCCCCCACCTATGCAGAGGTGGAGTGAGGGTGCTGACAGAGAACCTGCTCCACGCTCTGAGGCATTGGACTGGGCCTGGACAGGGTCCTGAGCAGATAGTTAGAGAAGAGAGGAATGAGAGAAGAATTCCTGCTCCATCAGCCAGAGACCGAGCCAATGTTTCAACATCAAAAGCACCACAACCTCAGCCTCCACCAAAGGATTCATCAGCAGCTGCTCCACCACCACCAGCAAAGGATTCAGCTCCAGCTGCTCCACATTCACCTCCACCGCCTCCAGCAAAGGAACAATCTTCAAAGGCCTTGGACCCATCTGTGACAAGCCCAACAACATCCCTGTCATCGCCCCTGCCTTCACACCAGCCCTGGGTTCCCCCTGCAACATCTACTCCCACTAAAGATTCATCATTCTCCTTCTCATCTCCACTCTCACCCATGGGCCTTCCCAGCCATTTTGAAAGTCTGATCAAATCAGGCATTAAGATGGCTCCACTCACGCCCAATATAGCAAGGGCTATGCCGACTACACCAACAAAAGCCCCACCACCCATCCCCCCTCGCCTCTCACCTGGTCCCAAACTCTCCTTGGCTACAAAAGCCCCACCACCCATCCAACCTCGCCTTTTACCTGGTATCTCCCATAGCTAGGATGCACTGGGTCTCAGCGTTGCCGGGACTTATTGTCACATTAAAAATCAAACCAACCCTGGGCCCTATGTAAAAAGAGCCCCCCCTAGTGCTATTTCTGTAGTCACATCATCACACAGATGGAAAAACAAAATGCGAGTCAGGCCCAATCTGAGAAATGTGATTCATATTCCCTGTGAAAAGATAAAGCCCAGTCTCACTGAAACTAGTCTGAAACTTGCTGTGCTAAATGTCAGATCCTTATGTAACAAATCTCTCTTAATTTATAACCTTGATTTTATGTTTTTAACTGAAACATGGCTTGACAAAAACACAGGAAATGTAGTTCTGGTAGAATCTGCTCCACCCAACTTTAAGTTTGAATCTGAAACATGAGAAAACAAAAAAGGGGGTGGAGTCTGTGCTGTCTTTAGAGATGAAATAATTACCCGCAGGTTGTCTTTTGGGGTGTTTTCATCATTTGAGTATGTATCCTTTAAAATGGGGCTAAAACGGTCTCCATCCATTCTCTTCATTGTTTTATACAAGCCTCCCCAGCACTGCCAAAGTTTTATTGATGATTTTACTGAGATGCTTTCAGTCATATGCACAGACTTTGATGGTTTGGTCATTACAGGTGATTTCAATGTGCATGTTGATAATATTTGTGACAGAAACGCTAAAGAGCTTGATGCTGTCCTTGAAACCTTCAGTCTTACTCAGCATGTGAGAGGCCCCACCCACAGCAAAGGACACACTCTAGATCTCATAATTACAAAGGGGGTAAATATTTCAAATGTTAATGTGATCGATGTTGCTCTGTCTGATCATTTCTGTGTCTTCTTTGACCTGTCTGTTTCTCCCAAACCTCCGGTTGGTCCTGCAGTTGTTCAGAGGAGACACATAAGTGATGGCACAGGTGCACTGTTTATGGAAATGATAAACTTTGAAAATGTCTCATGTTCTAATGTAAATGATTTGTTGAACTCTGTTGCATCTAGTGTTTTGAATGTTCTGGACACCATCGCCCCTATAAAGGCTAAAATGGTTAAAAATAAGCAGAAGGCGCCGTGGAGAAATGATGTTTCGGTCAGGGCACAGAAAAGGGAGTGCCGCAGGGCCGAACGGAAATGGCGCAAGTCAAAGCTCCAGGTTCAAAAAGAGATTTACAAAGAAAAGCTGAACATGTACAACCTAATCTTATGTAGAACTAGGGAAAGATATTTTTCTGAAATAATTGGAAGCTGCAGTAAAAACTCGCGTGTCCTGTTTGCCACAGTAAACAGATTAACAAACCCTCCAGCTCAGCTGCCATTAGAACTCATTTCCACATCCAAGTGTAATGAGTTTGCATTATTCTTTAATGACAAAGTTCAGGGCATTAAAAATGCTATAAATCCCACAATGCAAAAAATTACCCTAAAACCACCAAGACACTTAGAGCTAACTCACTTTGCACCAGTAACTGACAAAACTGTCCATGAGATCATCACCAGTCTGAGTTCATCTACATGCTGCCTTGATGTGTTACCCACCAAATTTCTAAAGTCTGTGCCGAACAGTTTGTTAGCACCACTCACTCACATAGTTAACATGTCGCTTCAATCTGGAACATTCCCAATGTCTTTGAAAACTGCGGTCATAAAGCCTCTCCTAAAGAAGAGCAGTCTTGATGCCGCAGTACTGAGTCATTACCGGCCCATCTCTAATCTGCCATTTTGGGGCAAAGTCCTTGAAAAGGTTGTTTACCAACAGCTCACAGATTTCCTCTTAATAAACAACTCATTTGATGTTTTTCAGTCAGGTTTTAGACCTCATCACAGCACTGAGACTGCTCTTGTCAAGGTGACAAATGACATCCGCCTGAACACTGACACGGGCAAAGCCTCAGTCTTAATTCTGTTAGATCTGAGTGCTGCTTTTGACACTGTCGATCATGGGATCCTCTTACAGAGACTAGAGGACTGGGTGGGCATCACTGGCACTGCCCTAAACTGGTTAAGGTCCTATCTGGAAGACAGGAAGTACTTTGTTGAAATTGGTAGCTGTGTCTCAGACCACATGACCCTGACCTGTGGAGTGCCCCAAGGGTCAGTCCTGGGTCCCCTTCTGTTCAACCTCTACATGCTGCCGTTGGGTCAGTTGATACGCAGTGAAAATGTGTCCTATCACAATTATGCAGACGACACTCAGATATATGTTTCACTATCGGCAGGTGACTCTGGACCAGTAGATTCACTCTGTCACTGCATCCAACAGATCAGTGTGTGGATGCAAAACAACTTTCTCCAGCTGAACTCAGACAAGACTGAAACAATCGTTTTTGGCCCACAGAAACAAAGAGAAAGTGTTAGCGGTCACCTCCAGAGTCTCGCTCTAAAACCTACAAACCAAATTAGAAATCTGGGGGTAATAATGGACTCAGACTTGAACTTTAATAGCCACGTCAAATCAATAACATCAGCAGCTTTTTACCATCTAAAAAACATTGCCAAAATCAAAAATATAGTGTCAAAACCAGATTTAGAGAGACTTATCCACGCGTTTGTCTCCAGTAGATTAGACTACTGTAATGGCCTGCTCACTGGTCTCTCCAAACGAGCTGTAAAACAGCTGCAGTACATCCAGAACGCTGCTGCTCGGGTCCTGACTAGAACCAGGAAGTATGATCACATTAGTCCTGTTCTCAGGTCTCTGCACTGGCTCCCTGTGGCTCAGAGAATAGACTTTAAAGCAGCTCTGCTTGTGTACAAGTCTCTCCATGGCCTAGCACCAAAGTACATCTTGGATATGTTAGTGCCATATGAACCATCTCGGACTCTGAGGACCTCGGGGACCGGCCTCCTGCGGGTGCCCAGAGTCAGGACAAAACATGGGGAATCTGCGTTTCAGTTTTATGCAGCTAAAATCTGGAACAGTCTTCCTGAAGATGTGAGACAGGCTTCTACTCTGACAATGTTCAAATCTAAGCTAAAAACAGTTTTGTTTAGCTGCGCATATGACTGAAGGGATTTTTTCTTTGCACTCTTCTCTTTTGTTTGTGATTTTATTAGTTTAGAAAATCAGTTGGATTGATAATTTTTAATTTAGTTAATTTTATTGTAGTTAATTTTTATCGTTGCACTCTTCTCTTTTGTTTGTGATTTTATTAGTTTAGAAAATCAGTTGGATTGATAATTTTTAATTTAGTTAATTTTATTGTATTTCTGTAATTTCTTTGTGATTTGAATGCATTTTTCCTGCTGTGTGAAGCACTTTGAATTGCCTTGTGTATGAAATGTGCTCTACAAATAAACTTGCCTTGCCTTGCCTTGCCATTGATTTAATTGGAAACAAGATGTTTCTTGGAAATAATGTGTATTTGTAGCACAACTATTTCAAGTCGTAAGTTGTTGATGTTACTTTACATCAGAAAAGTAAATGGATTGTTCTGTAGATTAGAATAACCCCAACTTTCTTGGATATTAAAACAGATTTTGGTCGTTGGACAGCTTTATTCTTCTTCTTTTCTTTGTGTGACATTTGGTCCAATATATATCCTAAAGTCTGTGTTTTTAGTTGTTGAACAGTTTGTGATAGAGCAGCTCTTCCCCATTAAAATTAATAATTTACTGCCGCCACAAAGATCACAAAGTGCCTTACAATGTGCACGTCACAACAGATCTTCCCAAGAAAAAAACCTTAATGTAATTTCTTGAAGTTGATATTGTACTCATTGTGACAGCTCTATTTGTAAGCGGTTTTCAATCCCTTACATTTTTTTTGGAAAGGTCTCCAAGCAACCACATTGAAACCACGTTTGCTTTTGTCATAAGGCGCTAACCATGAAGTACTGACGGGAGAAACGCCAGTCCCAGGGATATCACATTCTAGCCCTCAAAGCAGTGATTGGCGGGCCTTAAGACAGCATTTGCTCACACCATGCATTCCTCTTAGACATACACAGTGGCATATTAGTTTACCATCACTCGCGGTGGGCCTGACAAGTCACAACAAGTGTGCATCTGCCCAAAGGGTCGGGTGTCCCAAACCTTAAAGCTTGTGTTGACACCAGGGCGACAGTGTCAACAGAAATCACCAAATCAATCATGGCCTGGAGTATTGTGTGGAGGTGAAGACATGGGCCGCTGTGGAGAGTGGAGAATAGTGTTTAGGAATAGGTTTGATACTTGGGATGTCAAGATTATTCAGTTAATTGATAATTGATTATTCAGGTCTCAATATCATCACATGAGCTAAGAAATTGTAACTGTGAGATTTGTAGGTAGCAAACAATGACTCATTTCAATTCAATGTATACTCCAGAAATGTAAAACTATGTGTTAAAAAAAAAGGATTTTTTTTCCCTCAGAAAGTTAGATTTCATAAAGCCAGACTTGTGAAAGTTTATTCACAGCCCACTCACAGTCAGAATGCATGTTTCTCTTGGAATTCTTGGGCAAGAAAACACAAACAATTCAGTAAAAGCAAAATAGAGCATTTTAGATATCTCTATATAAGGAAAAGCAGGTGGCAGACATTGTATCTGCAGAAAATACCCAGTACACTTTTAATTTCTGGTAAGTTAGTTGACAAAAAGATTGGGCAACGTTGGCGGCATCGTGGTTAAGGTCCCAGGTTAGATTCTCCAGGATTTTTAAGAGGGAGTTTGAATGTGTCTCGGTTGTGTTTTGTCTGGGTCCTTCCTGCAAAATAGCCAAATCCTAGATACTCTGGAAAAGTATACTCAAGGGCTCTGCATTGCGATTGTCCACAGCAGTGACAAGTGGCCCCAGAAGACGAAGGGTGAAGATGCAGCAGTTCTACAACCTATATGTTTGGACAGTCAATGATGCCTAGACATTTTAAACTGTCACAACACGGCAGGTCCCACAGTTCTCTCCAGAGCCCATCGTTCAGTCGCACCTCACTGACACCTGTTTACTGCCTCTTGTTGTGGAATAATGACTTGACAACTTCACTCCTCTTGATATCGCTACATTTAGGCTGCGGTGACATTGAGGCAAGGCAGGCCTTACAATGAATCTACCGTAAACTCAAAAAAGAAAATACAAAACCTTTGGCGCTTAGTAATGATACGTCTACTTGTTATTCCCTGGAGTGTGGGCATATATAACCCGGCATATTTCATTGCGTAGCTTCCATTGCAGCGCCCTGAATCCTACTTGCGACATAAGCAAAAGTGGTACGATAATTCTCTACGGAACAAACCCTTAAAAGGATATTAAAGCAGTCTTGTATGTGTTTAGAATGGACTATTTTTGGTGGAAAGCCCAAGCAATGCAGTTCAATTGGGCGGAACTTGATTGTCTGTTCTTCCATCTTGTGCTGCTTGCTGTTTGTTGAAGCGCAATTTTATTACGCATTTCCAGCAATGTAATATCCTGTATTGGCAGACCTGTATCTACCACGATGTGAAATCCATAGGGAGGCTGCAGTGGCAAAAGACATACTCACAATAGGGTTTGTGCACAACAGCGCCAGGCAAAGCTCACTGTTATCGACAATATACTTCCGTTTCTATTAAATCTCTATAGGGATTTTGCAGAGTCACGTTAAAATGAAGAAATACTCAAAGTTCATGCAGAGGACGGCGCGTTGCGGTTGGATGTTACTGAAAGCAACAAAAAGTTTAGTTTACTTGCCATTTTGAACCACGTCGGAAAACATGTGCAAAACGCTCAATGGACATAAGTTAAGAAACACGAAAATAACCAAGAAACATGTTGATACTGTGAAAGAAACAAGCTAAAAATATTACGTTGCTGACAATAAATATATAGTTGAGAGCTGGACCGAAGTGCATTGTTCGAGCTTGTGGGAAGGAGTTTTCAGCATGATGCGATGTCTTGAATAAAAGCTTGAAATACTTCACTAGAGGACACATTTTGGCCCTCAGGCTTCTTGGCCTTAGAAGTACCTTTTATTGCAGGTTACATATATTGACTTCCATTATAACCTCAATGACAAACATTTTGCAGTGTGTCGTGATGGCACTTTAACTTGAACTGAACTTCGGATCAAGCACATTTTTTTTAATGATTCACAGCATTGACCATCAGTCTTCTTTGGCCCTCCACTTGGTCTCTGTTTCAATACGGGACCCTCAATGAAAAAAAGTTTGACAGCTCGATGTCTACTATGAATATAATATGCAACGATTGTGACTAAATTGTGCGGAAATGTCATTAAGCTTATTTTTCTTGTGCGGTATTGCATTCGTCAAAAAGTATGAATTGTGGTCAAATGTGGGATATATCCGTAGCTAAAATGAATAGCTGTAGTGGGTTCAACGTTTCTGTAAGTATTCGTCCAGTATAAAATGTCTAATTTGTCTTTAAACTGTTATCTGATATAGCTTACATGCACTTAAAGCGATTATCATTGGCCAGACCTCCTTCATTTTTCATTTTTCTTTTGAAAAGCTATGATTATTTCCCAATTTCTTCATCAAAAGTTTATTATATTCCACTTCTCTTTGGTTTTTGAGTTACTTTTCTTTTTAAAAAGTCGCTGCATGGGGTAGCTAATGTTTTGTATTTGCGCAATCGAAAATATTCACTGAATCTTTCCCCCACCGACAAAAAAATAGATAAAAAATGGTACCTGAGCTCCCATTGTCACAGATAGTAGCGCTAAGCTCTTGTGCCATCGGTGATTGTAGTGATTCCTGTCATTCAAGATCACTTTCTCTTGGCTGTGAATAAAAGAGTTTGAATGGGCTCGTATTCCTGAGATGCTCTGGACGCTCTTAACATGCCGCTGAATGGGTAATTCTCTATGGGCCAAAACACAACTTGAATCGCACTTGTGTAGCAGCGAAGCGAGACATCTGGACATCGATCACCTTGCGTTAACTCCTGGCTCGCTCACACATTCAAAAGCAATAGAAAATAAGAAAAAATCTTCTTAAAGCACCCGTTGCTTGTTCGCTTTCATCCGACTAAGCTTGAGTGAATGGCAAAATTAATTTAATATGATTAGGATTCATGTTTTTCATTATTTCTAGCAAAAAAAAAAAAAAAGACAGACAATTTGCTTTGGCCAATAATTATCATTCATGTCTGTCATTCTGTCTTGAAAACCTTGGGCAAACATAGAAAACGTGAAAAATCCAAGGCTATTACAGAGAGATTTGTGAATTAAAGGTGACAGTTAGCTTGAGGATAATTAGACGGCGTTTGCCACCGTTGGAAAAAAAAATAATTGTTGCTATTTAATTGAAATTGCAAACAGGAAAAGCCATGTGAGCTGACTTTATCATGACATAATTAGCTTTTCAAATTGGACGGTTCAGCAAGAAAACAGGGCAGAAAACATACACGTACAAGCTCATGGCCTTGTCTACTACACCTTCTGGTTAAAGGGATAATGCGGAACATTTCTGGAGAGGTTCTCAAACTGGAACGGAACACGGATTGTGTGGGATCGTTCAGTGTTTTACAGAATTTAGAATCAATTTAATCCACATTGTTTCCCTCTTTCGGGCTTGTCTTTGTTTAGATCTGGAATAGCAGAAGAGTAGACCCTTCTAAGACCTGATTTAGCCCTAATTGAGTGTCTGCGTGACGCAGACACTATCTGTTCTTGTATTTTTGAGCGATGATTTTCCATTTAGCCAGTTTCAACTCCTTAACGCTTCAACCGATTTCAACATGTTATACCTCATTATGATCACTTTCACAGTAGTACGTGTGCTATTACTTTTGACATTTGAACAACTTGTACTTTTTGCAGAATTTGCAAAAGTATTAGTACTTTTTCCCCAGTGAAATAAATGGGGCATTATGAGTGTCTGCGTAATTCTTTAGACTTTATTCTTTTAGGCTTTTTTCTTTAGAATTTTGTGACGGAGCCAGTCGAGAGAGGGGGGGAGAGGGGGAGGGAGAGAGGGAAAGAGGGGGGGAGAGGGAGAGAGAGAGGAAGAGGGGGAGAGAGGGAGAGAGAGGGAGAGAGAGAGACGCAGACACTCTAGCAATGGCTTCAGCCATTGCAAATTATCTAGTTTAACCTGGAATAGTCCTGTTTTGGACTTGGTTTTGATCTGGTGCAGAGGTAATCAAATAAGTACTTGATAGATACTGTATGTTTAATGCCATACTGTGGAACATTCTGGGCAAAGCAATGACATCTCAGAAATGCTACGAACCTTTAAATGCTTTTTAAAGGTTTACTAAGTGACAAAACTTGACCTTGAGATTACAGTTTTATCTAAATCCAAGCTAGCCAACTATTTGTTCCAACTCCTACGCAGACATGTTTGGCTAACGTTACAATTTTGTCACAATTCTGCAATATTTCTTCCAAGATAGAAGCAATGTCAGAAGACTCATCCGCCAAGTAGCAATACAACAAAACAAACCATTGTGTTCAAACTAGGACAGGGTGTGACATTGACAATCATTTATAGCTCAGCATTTTCCTCTGAAGTATCCTGCTAAAAATATTCAGACAATATTATGCCAATCCAACAAAAATGCATTAAAACATGACTATAAACGTATTAGTTGAGGTTTAATGTTCAGACAAATGTGTGAAATGTCTTTAGGAACGGAAAATATTACGTTATACCCTTATTTGAAAGTATACAACATAACTTTTTCCATTTTCATTTTTAATGCTGTAACACCACTATTTACTATAAATGATAAATTCAATGTTCAAATTTTGCATGAATAAAAATAAAAACATTTACAATCATTATCTAAATGTTGATGTATTGCCCACCTCTATCTCAAACATCAACATTTAAATTCCCATTGAAACAAAAATAAAAAAGATATACAAATTTCGCCTTGAGTACACATGAATTATTGTTGAAACTGAGACTTGTGAAAGTGTTTAGCGGACTAAAATAAAGCTGAACTGAACTAGTGTGTAACGACAATGCTAGATTTAGTCAGCGTTGACAGGGCGATATGTGGACACCATTCCCCCAACATCCGCGTCCGGGCCGACCAAACCGGACGAACGGCAGTGAAAGAAGAGGAGGGATCACGAAACAACCACCAGGAAAAGTCGCACGGCGCCATTAGCCTAGTGTCTGTTGTCGTTAGCCGCGCTCTTCCACTGTCTCAATCCACTAGAGGAAATATAATTATATTCTGAGACTACAGCTAAGCCTTAGCCACTCCAGCGCGGCACAAATTCAAATGAAATGCATAAATTAAATAAACCTGTCTGTGAGCGAGTGTAATTAAAATGAAGAGGCTGTAAAAAAAGAGTCCTGGGTTTTCTGTGGTACAGCGTTCGTTCGCTTTGAGAGAGAAAAAAAAGAAAAAAGAGTAGGAAAGCTGCTGCGTTTTTCTACGTATGGAACTGAAGCTTAATTGGTTGACTTTAGCTAGCCTTCCCGCCGGTATTAGCATCTCTGTGTGGGCGAATGCATAAGCTAACAGTGAGGAAAACAGCAGCCAGTGGTGAGGTTAGCGCGTCTATATTTGCAGATGAGTGCGGCTGCCGTCAGGGTAATTGATAGTGAACTAGAAAAACAAGGCAAAGAACATGATTTTAAAGTATCGCATATTTGTGCGCTTTTTCATGTTGCAACGTGCTGCCTTTTAGTAAAAACAAAAGGAACACATAATTAAGTGTTTGAAGGAATTAAATGCCTGCATCGCTTTAGTAATTTATGAAAAAAAAAAAAAAAATCTTCTATTTGTCTCGCTAGCTACTATAAGCAAAAGCGGACTACTTTTAAAAAAAATAAAAAATCAATAATTCATGATATTTGAGGCAATTTAATTTTTCAAAAACAAATAACATGGTTTTTAGTATTCAGTATATTCATGAACATAATCAAGACATACTTTTAATTACTACCATTTAGCACAAACATAAACTGGAAAAAAGATAACATAACTGTTAATAAGTGCTTGAAAGAAGTAGTATTTATCTTGTTTTGAGTATATTTAAATAAGAAAAAAAATAAGAAAAAGACAAGCATTTTCTAACTTAAAATTGAAAAAAAAAAATGCTGCTCAACTTAAAAAATGAACAAATCTTTCCTGTTCTTTAAAACATTTTTTGGAGGGCCAAAATATACTCAAAACCAGAAAAATACTTCAATCAATACATTTTTAACGTATTATCTTATCCATTTCATTCCACCAAAGTCCAAACTCTGCTCCAAACCACCTTATTGTTGACAGAAAACTGGCTGTAGACTTTAGATTTATAAAACCCAAGCAGATCATTGACAATTAGATGCGACTGAATTTTGATTAAAATTGTATTCGTTGCTACAAACCTGTGTGGTCCCACTGAGATTAAGAATATACACAAACACATGCTTTATCAAAGAAGTACCTGCGTATAGGAGTTCATCTTCCCATCATCAGGCATAATAAAATGTAAATTTACCTGCTCGTTTAAGCTTTTTCAGGCTAGAAATAATCAGCCATATCTGTCACTAACCAATTTAAGAGAGTAATTGTAGAAAACAGTCTCACCTTGGAACAAAACGGCTATATGTATTCAGATAGGGTTTGAACTGGCTTCTTGTTAGTTAAAGGGAAACAAGCAACATATTACGTTCTAATAATGTCCCTAATTATTGTTCAATTGTGAATAATGGATTGAGGTAAACATGCATCGCAGTAATAATGAAACAATTACCACCCATTGCAGTTGAAAGGCCATTATAGGTTACACCGCGAACCAAAATGTTTGCATTTTTCCTGTGATATGCTAATTTATATCAAAAGTAACTCATTAAACAGTAAAACAACATGGCTCATGGGACTAAATCTGTTTTTTGTCTGTTCTCTCGGTCCCACCGCTGCTGGAGAGCCTCAAAGAGACAAACAACTAATCAGTCGATAAATACATTTCCTGGAAACAAGAGCGCTGATTGGAGCTTCTGTTTGGCTTTTTTTGTGTCTCGCTTTGGTCCTTTTTCCTCTTTACAATTCCTCTTAACAAACTCTTTACGACTGACGTTCACATTTCTGACAATAGCGCATGGGAACGACATGTACATGATGGAAACATAAATGGCTAATACCCATGGGCGAGTAGGTTCAGTGCTGTAATTGGTTGCGATAGTAACGCAGTTTTAGCTGTGTCCCGAGATACTCAAGTTGTAAGTTCTGACCTCTCTTATAGCACAATGGAACGAACCATTTTCAGGAACAATAATATATAGATAAGTCCTTTTTTGAACGTCAGATAGAACATAAATGATGTGTCCAATCATCTTTGTGAAATGATTTACCATTGGAGGACCTGTCACGATAACAACGGCGACATTGAAATGGCTACTGACACAATAAATCAATCCTAATATTGTTACAAAGATGAGCAGCAATAAATGAATAGCAGATTTTAGTACGTATTTAGTATCTATAGCTAGTCATAGAAATTATTTTGTTCAACGCTCTCAAATCTTATCGTACTACAATAACATGATAATAACAGTTCACAACCTGTACGTTAGTTCAAAGGACACATAATTGCCTTTTTAACACTGTTCCCTCGTCAAAAACATAGTAGTATTTAGCTTCATTCACACTAGTTTGATTAATCCTGGTTAGAAAGTCAAGTTTAAAACTGATAACAATCCAAAAATCCTTCAACACACAATAAATATCAAGCTCCAAAAATATAATTCTGTCTAATATTTATTGAACGATAAAGTCGATATTGTAACCATGACAGGCCAAGTTGTGTGCTTATTTTCTTGGCTAAAGTACAAATGGAATTGCTGCTTTCGATTTAGAGATGGTCCACTTGGCCGTGTGCGTACAACATTTCAATGGACTGTAAAAAACAACAACAACATAGAATTGTCATTGATTCGGGGAGTTGGATTGCAAATATTTTGAGGCTATGGAGTGGGTCTAACTGACTTTCATCCAGAATCATATACCGCATATGTAGAGTCTTGTAGAGCCGGCCTTTGCCCCTCGTTCTACATAGAAATGAAAAGAAATCAACACTTTTTGGATGTACTGCCATTCATTGTAAGAGTAAATAGTTTTTGGCAAAATCCTTATCTCTATCCAGGGTGAACCTAAAAAGCTTAGGTTCCAATTTACGACAGCAGTCACACACAACTCGAATAAGCAGAAAATCCTTAGCTCTTCAATTGTTCTTCTATGGCGCACGATGTTCAATAAAAAGAGCAATAACGCTAAAACCTTTTAAAATTGAATTCATTTGTGTCGTTAATATCCGCAATATGCCAGTAATCTAACATTCAATCCCTTTTCTTCAATGTTTGTCACAAAAGACACACCTCACGTCACTTTCACGCGTTATTCTATTAGTTTGAGGTCTTTTATTAGGTTTCTCCTCTGTAATGAATCTGATTACACCCTACTGTAAACCCTTTAGCTGGAAATGAACCACTTAAGATTTTCCCTGCTTTGGCAAAACAAGAGGAAATTGTAATGAAAAGCCATAGAAATTGAAGCGATTGTGTTCGAGGCTGTTACCCCTAAATGTAGCAGGGGCTGATGTTTTAGCGCATGTTCTCCGTGGCCATCATTAGCATGCGGCGCACTGCAGGCGACATGCACCAAACTCATTCCAGACGCCGCTCTGAGATGGAGAATCGACGCTGGACGCGGTCGAACGGAGGAGGTAGCATCAGTGATTTCAGAAGCAGCTGAGAGGCGCGCTAACGTTTTGGTCAAAGATACTATTTAGAGTTTTCAGGGCCGTTTTACACTGGCGAAGCGTTGTCGCCACGGAGAAAATGCTATCTTTTGAATCTGTCATTCAGGAAGATATTGGTTACTGATGAAGAAAGGCAGATGTAAATTTTTTGCGCAACGACAAATTTGTATTGATAGTTTTGCAGTCGATCATACATTTTTGGATGCTCAAAGTTGGGACTTGAAATCAGAACATTTAGTCACCATGAATGTGCTAAAATAAGTGTATTTTACTTTTCAATCCAGTTCAAACGTTTGATGGAGTAGAAAGTACAGATTTCTGCTCTCAAATCTAGTGAAGTAAAAGTATCCAGTGTACAAATGACAGTTACCAAACATGTTTCTTTAGTTCAGTACTTTTCCTTTGTACTTTGTTACTTTCCACCACTGAATGTATCCATATAAATAAATGGTGGCGTCTTGTAAAAGGAGTTCAACTGTGAACCTTCAACTCTTTTTTTTAGAATTATACTAGGATAAAAACAGGTAGCTTTTTGAAAATACAGAATAATTCAATTTGTTCCAGGGAAAAATCACCCACCGTTTTCTATTAGTAACCCCCTACTTATGCATGAGGAAAACCATTAAAGTACAAAGCCTTTGCTCACATTTTAACAAAATTAACGGATACAAATTTAGTAGAGTAAAGCAGTCCGTTTCAGCTCACATTTTGTTCATAAAATGTTGCACCAAATGATATTCTCATGCTTTTACTATGTGAGCAAAATCTATTATGCTGCTTCACACTGTGATGACTTTTGTGTAACTTTAATTTAATAAAAATTCCAGCAGTTTTTGACTAAATTCATACTAAAAATACAAACATGCTTCAAGTACTTAGGCGTTTCTGTGTGGGCTTTTTATATGCAATCACGGAACTGCCGTAATGTGATAATGACTTAGTGTTATGCCCTGGGAAATGTGGGCTTCCCTTCGAGCTAAGGATAATTATATTCTTATTAAAACTGCAGGTTCACGGGGAGGTCAGTGGTGCGTCAGCGGCAGGTTCACAAGCATGTTGTTTTGTCGAGTACAGACGCCCAATGTGTCTTTATCCAAAACAGAATTCCAAAAGCCCTTGAACCCCATTGTCCTGTGAAGTGGTCGACCTAAGAAAGCGCTTCGGTGCATTGTCATTGTGTAAACTTCCTCAAGTGGGACAAACTGCTCTTAGTTTCTTGACACGCACTGCACACGTGTTTATTTAAGTTTTAAACTGAAACTTTACTGTTTGTAAAAACTTGGGATATGTAATGTACGACTTTCAAATATTTGTGCTATTGTATTTCTAATTATTTATGAACCTTTGTTTATTTATTGACCTTTATTTAAACAGGTAATAACCCCCCAATGAGAGCGAGACCTCTTTTTCAAGGGTGCAGTTTCGCTATTGCCCTCTACTGGTAAAAGTAGGGATTGAAGCTTGTTGAAAAAGCTAAATAGCAGCACAGCTATTACTAGCATGAGGCTAACAGATAGATGTTTGGCAAAAACATATTTTCAATAGAATAAGCCAGTTCACTACAAAAAAGAGACAATGTGATTAAGGTAACATTAAATCTAGGGCTGTGATTGACTAAAGAAATCCTTGGTTGACAAAAGCTTGGCCCTGTGCATCGATTGGTCAACTAAAAGTAATAAGGAAAAATGAAAACTATGATCCGAACATACATTTGTCTCAAAGTGCACTGACAAGACAAGAATAGCTTAATTAGTTAATTGCATATTTGTGTGTAAAAAAAGGAAGAATGAAATCACAATTCATTAACCAATGACCAGCGAACACCATATCTTCTACTTTATCTTGTTGTCCTTATGAATACTTTATACTCCCAATTAAATAATTTGTTGACTAAGGGATGGATTCCTAAAGTAGTGGTTGTGAGATGAAAACTTAAAGGTGGTATGGACAATTTTTTTCAGCAAATTTTTTATCATATTTCCTCTTGTCGTGGATAAATCATTTGTCCTGCCACGTATCAATCATAAAACGCACCTATCGCTCACCTGCAGCCGCGTGCGGTTCATTCCCACGTTTCCGCGTGCCTAAGCGCATGGATCTATCATAATATAGTTCCCTCAGTGTACGGGGAAAAATGAAGACGAGAAAGACAGTTCGAGCTGACGCAGAAGTGGACAGAAATCTACGGGAGACGAGCGATGCGATGCGCTCCGTTGCGCTAATAAACAAACGCACGTGTGTGTTGTATCAGTCCGCACGGGGGAGTGCGCATGCGCACTTCCGCCTGCGTTCTCAAATCGCCGAAAAATCGTCCATACCGCCTTTAACTAAAAACTAATTGGATTAATTCAATAAAACACTCAAATTAAATAATAAAAAATAATAAAATAATAACATTGAATGATTTGACACTAGATATTATAATTTGCTTATAATTAAATCAGATATTGTAAGACAAGTACTACTCAAACACATCCATTTGTTATGTATTCTAATTCAAATGCAAATCAACATATCCATTTGTTTGCTTGTTTTACTGTACACTTTTGCATGTGTTCCAATGTAGTATTCAAGCTGGAAATGGCAACTAAACTAAACTATCAAGTAAATAAAAACAAACAATTTTGTTGACTTTAGCTTGACTTTTTGTTGTTAAAAGATTAAATAAACTTGATTTGGTTTAAGGAGAACTGCACCATCCAAAACCTAAGCCTCATCTCCTCCAGGCTTGGACCACTAATGCAGAATATTAGGAATCCGCGCTCTGACAAGACAAGGGTGACCAGCGCTTTTCCTGCCGAGGTTAAGCAGGCAGAGTCAGACACTGTGCGAGCGCGTTTAGCCCCGAGCGTGGGCCGAAATAACCAGCTCAGTCAGGCCGAGTGTTCCCAGGCACAGTAAAGGGTCCAGCTGGCTCTGCACTGCGTAGCTCCGGGCGGCCATCCCTGGACCGCAGCTATGCACACGGACGAGCGACCGAGAGGAAAGAGGGAACGCAATAGGCTTAGACTGAGGCCAACGCTGCCCACAACCAAATTACAGTCACACATGTGGCTATAAATGCTCTGCAAAAGGGGAAGGTCTACTTAAAATGGTTTGGATTCGGATGGCCTTGTTTAGAGAAGTTTATGATTAGTTTCATCTGCATTTAGTCAGTTTGTTTTGGCCTGAGTTTCACACAAGTTTCGATTGGATTTTCTTTCTCATTCCATAAGAAAACAGCATACATCATGTACATTTTCGGATGGAAGGTTTGCCACCTGTTTTTTGTCAGGGAGATGTTCTTGCTTGGCCTAGAATGTTCCACGGTTTTATTGTGTGAAGAAATGTATAAATGAAATATGATCGAAGAAAAAAGACATCTGTACAAACTTTTTTTGTTTCAATTATTCCTTAACATCCCACTGAAATGCAGATCATCCTTTACAGATGATCATAACTAGCACGTAAGGACTTAAAGGTGCTCTACACAATTTGGTCAAGTAAAAGCTTTTTCCCCAGTACAGATATATTGTAAAAGTAGCTCTTAGGGTCCAAATCAGATCGCTGTGCGCTGTCTGCATGTAATTATAGAGCGTTTTATACTCTGCGAACCAGAAAGTGGGCTGTTAACATGCTAATTGTTGTTAGCTTTACAGTGACAGCAAAACTCCTCGCTCTTAAAGTCGTGAAAGGCGCATATAAACTCATCTTGGTGAATGATTAGGATGATAGAAATGCATTAGATAAGTGAGCAATAATGTTGTACTTTTGCAAACAATTTAAAATGAACTAGTTATGATTTTTCCACACTTTTAAGACAGCGCCTTTAATCTTCTGCACATATTTTTTGTAACATGGGGAAACCAGTGCATTCTAAAACGTATTACAGGGATCAAACCTAAACCTTCTTGCTGTCAGGCAGAAGCCCCCATCATTAACGCCGCCACTTGAAATCAAGCAATTCAAGTCATTTTAACTAATGTTTTCTTGCTCTATAGTGTGCATCTGCTCTATAGTGTTCATTTACTCTCTCCACAGGCCGCCGGTGAGAATGGAGGCATTTCCCATTAGGAGACAGGAGTAAGCAAACTGCATATGTGATGTGAGGAACGGAGATGAGCACAGAAAAAGTCATTCCGGGACATGAGTCACACAATTTACATAATGGCTGAATACAGCAATGGCGCTCAATTAGTTACGGCAATTTGAGTGCTCAAAATGAAGGAAAATATATTCTTCATGTGGACAATTGCACAACGTCATCACTGTAGGGGCCGTTTCAATCTGATCTGCTCGTGTTAAGGGCCCACGTCTTGGAGCGCTGGGTGATTTAAAGCATTGTATGACAAAAATAATATTCAAATTTGTCTCCTCGCTGTAACTTTCTGACAAATGTAGGTGAATTGTCGAGTCGAAGCTACAGCTGAGTTGTGTCTAATGTGTTTCTTTTCCTGTGACATGCAATGGCAGGAATTGCTCACTTTGCTGAGTTGTAGAAGCTTAGGAGGTTGTTTGTTCAATGGGTTTGTGTGTGTATTCACCCATTATGTAGCTTATTGTTGTATCCTTGGGCAGGACACTTTACCTGCCTGGACCGATCTGGTTGGCGAAGTTTAAGAGAAGAGTGACTGAATTATGCATCAAATTGTACATCGACACTGCACCTCTGAAAGCTCTGTTGTTGTTTGTCGCTGTTGCTGTTGGATGTATTGTTAGTTGTTGTTGTCAGTCATTGTAATTGTTGTTTGTTGTTGATAGTCGTTACTTGTTTAGTGTTTTTGTTAGTCTCTGTTGTTGTTGGTCGCCGTTGCTGTTGTGTTGTTGTTTGGTGTTGATAGTCATTGTTATTTAGTGTTCTTGTTGTTTGTTGCTGTTGTCTCAGTCTGGTTTTGTTGTTTGGTGTTGATAGTCATTGTTATTTAGTGTTATTGTTTGTTGCTGTTGTCTGGTGCCGTTGTTAGTTGTTGTCTGTTGCTGTTGTCTGGTGTTGTTGATATTGTTGTTGGGTGTTGCTGTTGTCCGGTGTTGTTGTTTGATGTTGATAGTCATTGTTATTTGGTGTTGTTGTTATTTGGTGTTGTTGTTGTTTGTTGCTGTTGTCTGTTGGTGGTGTTGTTGTTGTTAGTTGTTGTCTGTTTCTGTTGGGTGTTGGTGTTTGTCATTGCTTTTTGGTGTTGTTAGTTGTTGTTGTTAGTCATTGTTGTTATTATTGTTGTTGTTTGTTGGTGTTATTATTGCTGTTGTTTGTTTGGTGTTATTGTTGTTATTTGCTGTTGTTTTTTGGAGTTTTTTGGAGTATCCTAAATGATTTGATTTAGTTGCCCGCTGTATGTCTTTGACCCTCTCAAGAGATTCAAGACGTAGAATTGTGTATCGTAGACCAAACAACGTCAAGATGAATTAATTAATGTTCGACAATTGTTATGTTTATTTATACAAACGGAAAAAAGGAATGACAGCTAATGACATTTCAAGTTCAGTTGTGATCGCAACGTCGTTTTCAAACTCGTAGGAGAGAGAAAAACAGCAGAATATGTTCACAAAGGCAAGCATAAAATAAATGCAAATGACAGCAGCAGATCTGCCCTCCAAATATAACAGCGTATCTTCAGTATTGTAGCTGTCAGCGGGGGCTCGGGTACAGTTCGTTTGGCTGAGTGCAAGAGGCAGAAGCGCTAATGAAACAAGTGGAGTATAGTGCTTCATAATGACACGTAGCAGATTCACAGGTGACATTTTGTTGACAGCGGTGGAGCCTTAAATTTAACCAGACATACTCCGCTGTACGGTTGAACCACATCTGAATAATCCTTAATTTAAAAGCTGCCTCAGTGCACGTGTTGTGACACTTTCTCAAGGTTGTCACGCCGACTTTATTTTGAAGTGACGCAGGAAGTAATGGGTGAATTTAAGTTAAATGAGAAAGTTGTATATGGAGTATTAAGTCATTTTAATTTATATGTATGTAGATACCTTTTGGTCATGGTTAACTTAGAAATTACATTCAAAATACCCTTTGGTAGCTAACAATATATATTTAAGTTATATTTTTTCTCCCTGTTTACAACTTTCTTTTCACTATGGATGGAACAAGATATTGTACAAGAAGATTTGCAAAAATGTTAAATAATTTGGCTCCGAAAAGGGTTAAGCGCTGGTCAGTTATATCTAATAAGAAGCTGCAGTTATAAAAATCAGCTTTACAAAAAAATATTTGAGGCCAACATTTTGAAATTAACCATAATGTATGTAAAAATTTGGTCTTGTCACCTTGTCCTTTTTGACACCATCTTGTGTCTCGTTTAATGGAAATTGTCTCGTCCCATCACTACTTTTCAATAAAAGCTAGAAACATGATTTATTATTTTCTATTATTGTATGGCACAAAATAAAAAGAAACAGATCAATACACAAAGAGTGAAAATACAAAAGATAATAAGATCTCATAAGTTCCCTAATGTATAACTGTCCCATTTGTCGCAATGTCCAGTAAATTTATACATTTTCAAA
The DNA here is from genome assembly GCF_026437365.1 of Eucyclogobius newberryi. Classification (NCBI taxonomy): domain Eukaryota; kingdom Metazoa; phylum Chordata; class Actinopteri; order Gobiiformes; family Gobiidae; genus Eucyclogobius; species Eucyclogobius newberryi. The sequence continues at coordinate 3,540,920 of NW_027316056.1, forward strand.
TGTATTGTGAATGTACATTTTTCCATTTTCATACATTTTTGAAGTTTTTTCAGTCCAGTCCTATCATCCATTTCCTTGTTTTTGCTGTTGCTGTTGTTTTGCTGCTGCATGAAGTACATTCCACAGGTATTCATCAATTGTTTCCATTGGTGGAGTTTCATGTCCAAGATTGATTGTTTTAAAGACAAATGGAATGTTGATTTATCTTCTTTTATTTCAGTATAATTCAATTCTTACACCTAAGTTCCCTTTTTATCGCAACTAATCAATGTTAAGTGGGTTAAGTGTCTTGCCCACAACCGCATAGACAGAATGTGCGTGATATGTGGTGATACTTCAACTGACAAGCCTCTGGTCGGAGGGATGAACGCTCAAACCAAACACTCTACAGCAGTAAAAAAGGGAAATCACATTGAAGAACCAGTTCAACAAAGTGATATAGAATATATCGATTATGTAGCACATTTGACACACACTGCAATGAATTTGAATAATCTCTGAGGGAACATGCACACGGCCAAACACTGTGATAAAATCCTGCTGATCATAATAAACTATATGGATGCAAAGCGCAAACCGTGACCAAATGAATAAAGTCCTTTTGATTACAATCTTCCATCCTAACTGCATCTCTCTGAGCGTGTGCCACATACTAACACTTTCAATCTGTTGTATTTTTACAACAATTTAAAAAAGTGAATGGATCATACTTAACCACAAAAGAGCAAACCCTCTTTGGGAAAATACACTATCTTTTTGTGTGCTAATGTTTTGTCATTCCAGTTACATAAAAAGTAGTCAAGAATCAGATTGTAATACATAATTCCAAATGTTTTAGCTTTTCTAAATATGTTTTTTTCGGTTACCTTAATTCTTTACCTTTACTTGAGTCATATCTTAAAGTAACATGGCTCCAATACAAAAATGTTGTCTTTACTCACCTCTGGACTTAAATTTTGGTTACGCTTCCCACAGTAAAAAAAATGTTGTGTGACAATATCTTTATGTTACAATATCAAATTCATGCTTCTCACTTTCTATATTTGTTTTTCTATTTTTATTATATTTTGTGTCTATTCTTTGGGAATACCAGAATCTATGCATTAATGCATTTTTGGCCCAATTAAATAAAAAAAATAAAAAAGCGTGTATTTCTCCAAAAACGTTTCTACTCTTTAATTTTGTATTTGGCTCTCTACTTTATACTTCTACTTGAGTGACATTATTTTAAAGTAACATTACTCATACAAAAGACTACTCTACCGACCCCTGGACCAATCACCAACCACCGAAACAATCCATTTTAGGGTGAAAGAACCGCAAAATTGCATTTAACCAAGCCCATATGTCAGCAGAGGTCAGCCAGTGCCCTTCCTGTAAACCGACCCCGGGATGGCTTTTCGGTCGGGGGGTTGATGACCTCACCTTGCCCCTGACACGAACAAATAAATTACATTGGGGGAAGGGGAACAGCACAAGGGGTCAATTGTCCCTTGTGGGCTCCTGTAGTGTTTTGTTTCCTTTGTCGCAGACATAACAAATTAGGTTCCCATCAAAATCCAAAGAGCTGGTTTTAATTGGTCGCACAAAGTGTTCGGGATGAGTTATGTCGGCCTTCATTGTCCCCGCAGTTGGATCTGTGTGCGCCGTTTGAATTAGTATTCTCAGTCACAGCCGATGATAAAATGCCTCTGAAATGCAATGAGGTACAAGAGTTTCTGATGCTCTCACAGTGTCACCCTGTTACAGATAATACACTCTCAAGATCCAAGTTTGTTTATTCGTTCATTTATTCTCTACCACTTTCAAATCGAAGGGCTTTACACTAAAATGTCATTCGCAAACTTTTCCCAGGGCCTTGTCCAAACTTCTTTCTTTAAGATTTGTATTTTGTATTATAATTTTGTGGATGTAACACTTAAATTTGACATTTTTTGGTAGATAAATCCTTAATAATAACATGAATTTCATGCATACATTTTCTCTTTGCATGCTTTATTAGAATTACTGAATTAATTTAGATTACATGTTTATTTTTTATCTCCAATGAAAATTAAGCATGACTTTTTCAATATTAAAAAATAAATAAATAATATTTGTAGTGCAATTTGTAAAAAAAAAATTGTACTACAAATTGAAGACTTTTTAAGCATAATGTATGTTTTACCATCATTATTCATTGATTTATGCCTATGTTAATATTGCCTCAAACTCCCTGCACTGGGTGACAGCTGGATAAATGAATTAAAATGAAAGAAATGTGTACAGAAGCGCATCATTATTAGCACTTATGCATTGATCTAGTGATTCTGATTCTAGAAAGCAGATTTTGTGTATGTGTTTGGTGGAGTATTCTGTATTTTTGTATTTATTCATTTTTAAGTGGATTTTAGAAGGTGTGGATTTGGTTCAACTCTCCACAAATCTTCTATAATCTTCAATGAGCCTCTTAAGTAGTCATTAAGAAGCCCACGGAGGCCTTTCAATTCTCAAAAGCCATTTCTAAAAGGTACCTTGCGTGAAATTGTATGACGAGCAATATTTGGAAATACCTCGGTACGTGATTGTAGGGCAAATATGAGTTGCAAAATTGCCAAAAAACAAAAAGAATAATTCTTATAAAAGTAGAAATTTGTGTGAAGAAGAGATGAACAGGTTGAGGATGTGAATGGATTTGCATCGTTATCGTTATTGGCCTTAGTTAGCCTTCTTTAGTAGCTTTTCTTTGGCATATCATGTGTTTAATATGCAGTAATGTGGATTTTTAGTAATCAGGCGTTTCCATTTGATAGCATAAAAGCCTGTCAGATCTTCTCGACGCCGCCCTCACCTCCCTCAGAGCGTTGAAGTGTCCAGGAGCGTGTCTGTGTCCACTCTTAAGCAGCTCAACAGAAGAGCTGAGTGGACAGAGGAGCCGTCACTGGACTAAGCTCTGTCTCCGCGGGGGTCCACAGGGACAAGAGGAGAACTGCTGATGTGGTGGAATGTAGCGTAATGGTCAGACGTCACATTATCTTTCCACGCTTTCTTCATATTTTGTTTGAAAAGTAGTGTGGATTTTAGTTTTGGACTTAGGTGCAAATAGTTCAAATGTAAAGAAGGTTGAGTAACTTTGCTAAATGAAGAGGTACAGTTTTTGTCAGATAAACTGAAAGACAGCAAATGCCCAAAAGTATAAACAATTACGAGTAAATGTGCATGTTTCTTTTTATGATAAGTTGTTTTTTTGGGTTGGAAAGCTGTTTTTTGGAACATTTCACTCAAATCGCCTGTGTGAGAAAGTGCCACACCTCACCACGTTTGACCACAAAATAAATAAAACAAATAAATCCAAATATGTTTTAGGAGATTTACAATATTTATATTTTATGTGTTTTTATGTGTATTAGGGAAGGACTGTCTAGTAATCCAGAAAAGATAAAATAAGCTTGTCCCACTTTCATCTTTTCCCCCCACATTTTTTAACACATTTTGGCAACAAAATGTGTTAATACAACTAGGAACTAATAACATTTCCATTTCATAACAATGTATTTAGTCCCTATTTTTGTATCTGCTTTTATTTGCAATGTATTTTTTGACTCGTCATTTATCACTTCCGGCTCAGGGACGCAGGAACTCGATGTCTGTTTGGCAACTACAGGCTCATAATATGAAGAGAGGAACACATAAGCCCTCCTGAATTAATTTATTATGACTAATTCCTCCAAAAATAGCCCACACTTTGGAGTCTTTCTTTAGAAAGCACAGTGCAGCTCAGCGCAGGGTTGTTGCATTCAGCGTTTTCTTAAAAAAATAAGCTAATGCAAAACAAAAAGAACAGAACGAAAACCTTTATTTAAATAGAAACTGTGGTCTAAGATACAACCTCCACTCAGTTTACAATAACCTCATAACACCTTGCTAGAAAACAAACCAATAAATGCTTATGAAATATCTGACAGCTCTGAGGTGGAGGTGGCCGGACCTCAATAGGAGTTTAAAAAAAGAACAACTGTAAGAGTGAAATTGTCAAGACGTCTGGTTTTGACTATTTTATTTTAACTTTTGTATTGCTTTCTCTGCATTATACTTTTTGTTTCAATGTTTTTTTTTTTCTTTGACTTTTTCTTCAACTCATGGCCAAATAATTATGTGAGTTAAAAAGCTCAATGAAGTCAAACTACACCTACCAACATGAAGATAAAATTGAAATAATACCAAAAATTACGCTAAACATGATTAATATTATAATTTGAAGTCTTTCCTTAATGTAATTTGAGCTCAGGAGAGTATAAATGCTTCTGCTCAAACCATTTCCACCAGATTGAAAATGACTTTTGAGGGATTTCAGCCACTTAAAAAAGAGAATGTGTCCGCTGATTCTCCCAACGCCGACACACATGGTTCATTTTGGTGTCACGTCGTCCGTCTTCGTCTCCATGGCGGCAGATAACATGTGAAGAGCGAGGTGGCCCCTGAGTCCGCTGCGAGAGGGCGAGGGCGGGTTTTGGGGGTGTGGGAAATAAAGGGTTTTACTGTAAGTGCTGCTCATAGTACTGTGACTAATATTGTGGGAAGTAGACAATAAGCAGAGCAAGGGAGGCAGGAAGATAATTTAAATAATCAAAAATACCCAGTCAGTTATATCTGTAACTATAAAACTACAAAAATAATAAAATATGAGCTGCTAGAAGACAGAAAGAACAGAACAATAAACTTTTATAAGACATAAATGTATAAAGTCCATTATATATGCAGTTGAATTAACAGTGGAGTGTTTCAAGTGAATAAGTTGTGTCGTCTGAGTTTTTCATTTATTAATATTTATTTTACATACTTATTGCCACTTTGGTTTTGACCCTATTGTCCTGGTCCTGTTTTAGGACAAGGGCTTTGTGTGTGTGCAGCACTTTGGAAACTATTTTGTTAATGAAATGTTCTGTATAAATAAAGTGGATTTGGATTTTTGAGCTAGACAGAAATACAAACCACTGGCATAAGATGAGTTATATATATTTTTCACCTAAGATAACAACAATAACAAACACAGGACTTATTGGTAAGTAATTTTGGGGGTAGATGAAGCTGAGGAAATAATAAAACTTGATTTCAATTATTTTCACTGATCTATATTTGAGTTAGAGCTGTAAGACTAATCGCAACAGAATCAAAATCGCTATTTGAATGGACACAAAATATTATACAGTAAATTAGCGGATCCCAAAGGCTGGAATTCTGAAGAACCATAAAATAACCATCAAAAAAATTGTTTTATTCTGAATATTATTATTTTTTAGATCTGTACAATCCTGTTCAGAAATACAAGGTCAATTAATTTCTCATTTCTATTGGACACATTTAAAACGTGAACTTTAATCAGATTACAATGATTAAAACAGAAATCACAATTGGAATCGCAATCATACAGAAAAATCACAATTTGATATTTTTCCCAAATCGCTCACTTTACTTTGAGTCTTTCTATATTTTTTTTCTTTTTTAACCTCACTGGAATGTTGAAGTTGCTAATCCTCGTCATATTCTTGTCCCCAAACCTCCCCCTCTCTTCTCGTCTCCTCCTCTCACTCTGTTCCCTCGTTTTTCCACGCTTTCCTTTAATCTCCTTCACCTTAAACATTCTCCAGACTGGCTCTTAGCTCGGCCGCGACCCCGGTGTTATAAAGTGTGTGGCGCCCCCGATAAAAGCTCCCCGTACAGAATGATAATGCCGCTTTATCCAGAGAGCGGCACTCACTGGATCACTGTCAGCTGAGGCCGACAACACGCAAATGTCACCCAAAGTCTGGCCACGGCTAACTACCGCGGCTAACTACCGCAGCTAACTACCGCGGCTAACTAACGCAGCTAACAACTACAGAAAATGTCTCTTCAGATTCTGGTTCCGACCAAAACTTATTACAGTAAAGACCATCACAGAAACAGGTATACTGGGATTTTGATAGGCCAGTAAAGGTTAATAGTAAGGGGTCGCAAATTAGACGTCAACTTAAAATGCCTGCCAGATGCAGATTTTCTTTTTAAAGTTCTTTCTTAAAAAAAAAAAAAAAAATACATGGAGTTGTGTTTTGTTTGCATAATTTTACAATGTGCAATATGAATGACATGTATAACGCATAATAGTTTATTTAAAGGAACCCTTTTAATGTTTTTTTCCCCATAATTTTATTTAATTTGAAACTATTGCAAACGGAAATCATACATTTACAAACCGCAACATTGATCAAAAACAGCTTAAAAACAGAAACAGCTTCAGTGGCTTCCTGTTTTAAACTGCAGAACTGATAAGCCCCGCCTCTTTATAACAACATTTAATCATACAGCAGCGCATTGCTAGTTTTCCCTCACATCATAACCAAGCATTCCAGAAAACGTGACTGTTTTATATCAATTTGAGTCTTTGAGTTATTGTCACAAATAAAACAACCAACATATCACACTGGTGGAAAACCCCTTAACAAAGACACAAACCATACCAAACTGTAGAGGCATTTGAATCATTTTTTGGCGGTGAATTTATGAGTTGGTCGTCTGCTCTCTTCAGTCTGTGTGGGAACTGTCGGCGGAGATGGTCGGAGGAGAAGGAGGAGGTGAGCGAGCGGACCATCTGGACTTAGCCTCTGATAAGGAACACTTAGTCAGCGCACACCTCATCACTCAGCAGTCACAGCCTTCTGTTTCAGCTTTTTCTCCACCAA
>NW_027316056.1:3552617-3555117 GCF_026437365.1 Eucyclogobius newberryi
TAAACAAACGCACTTGTGTGTTGTATCAGTCCACACGGGGGAGTGGCATGCGCACTTCCGCCTGCGTTCTCAAATAGCCGAAAAATCGTCCATTGCGCCTTTAAGTTTGTTCAAAATGAATGAAAACCAAAACAAAACCTTGCTGGATTCAACAAGTCCTTAAATTTCATAAAATTATAAAAAGGGATGTTGCTTTATGGCTGTGATTGGTCGAGCACTAACAATTTTCTCATGTATATTTTTTTTCAAAGTTTGGAACTGAAAAAAATGAAAAAAATTATTTTACAAGGATTTATTTATTTACAACCAATATTTCTGACATTTCTGATTTGTTTTCAAAATGATTTAGCTGGAAATGTTAAAATACAATGCAAGTTAAGTTAAAATAGTGCCTATAAAGTATATATTCATGTATTGAAACAAGTTAAACCTGGAAATGTATGTGGATCTTATGTATTCATTGTTTGCAGTGTTTCTTTACCTTTCACCTCCCCCTGTGAGCCTTTCAGCCTGCCCTGTTGCGCGCATGTATGTCTGTGTGTGTGTGTGTGTTTGGCCCATGCTTGGTCGCTCATGTGCACGTGGACATTTCCGCGCTGTAAAGCAGTAATGCCACTGCGTTCAGGGGCGATGGTGGATCCGGCAGGTCATATAATGCTCCAGTGGGCACATTGTCTGCCCCAGCGCTCACTGCTCCACACACCCTCTGCCCCTTTAATCTGCAAATACATCGGCCGTAATCTGACAAAGACACACTCAGACAGAAAGAATGGATGGAGCCAATGTTCATGTGCAGATTCCTTCTTCCCATGGCGACAATTCATGGCCGTGGTCGCCGAAAGACAGATTTGGTCGACGAAAGACAGATTTGGTCAACTAAAGACGTGCTTTGCCGTTAGTCGACAAAAGGGGGCAGTGGCGTGGAACTGGCAAAAGCTCTAAACATGGCAGTATTCATACAAAAAAGTAGAAAAAAAGTGTAATTATATGTAAAAGACGGATCAAACTCACAATTCACTCCCTTCTGGCTTTCTCGTTTCCGCGTACAATCGATACCAACCATTGGCCGATTAATAGACTAAATTACTTAACGCCGACTGACATATTGTGATCAGTGTTTCGTTTGTTTTTCTTCTCAATGAACTCACCGAACAGATGCAATTTTGCCAAACCACAATCTCAATGAAATTATTAAATACAATTGGAAGTTGAGACATCATCTGAAACCGGATGGATACAAATATATTGTCAAAACTCATTGGCAATTGCTGATCTACAATAATAAGTAAATCATGTTCTGGCTTAACCCTCGTTCAGTCAGGCTGTCATCGTTCAATCATTGTAAAGTTGCATATGGATCTGTCTTTCCTGAGATACGTCGTGTTTTGTTCAACCTTCGTTTGGGTGATTTTTGAACTGGCCACCTTCTGGTTGACGGTTAAACATTCAGAGTACTGCACCACTGTTTCTCTAAAATAGAGAACGTTATTTTGGTTGTGAAAACACAAAAAAATCCAGCAGAAAGTGTATTTACTTTAAGGCGACAAATTCAATTCATAATTTGAACCAAAAAGTCTGAAGAGAGTCTGAAAATGCTCTTGTGGTTTGGTTTGCTTCCACTTTTTCACTTCTCACATTGACCAAACCCATCATTCTTAATCCTGCACTCGTCAATGATGAGTTTCAGGTGAATTGTAAAATATAGAAGTGCGTGGATTTTCAAATACAAAGGAAGCAACTCGTCCACTTCACCCATTGTCCAAATGTTTGCTTATTTTGAATTCTGTTTAATTCATTAAATTCCAATTATCTATGAATCTGAAATAGTCGATATTACCAGAAGAAAGTGAGAAAATCAAACAATAAAACGAGAATCAGTCGGTAAAACAGAAGCAGGTTCACCAGATTCACTGCATGTCTCGAAGAGCAAGTTCTTGACGCTGATATTTCAGAACGTCCGATTTCTCTGCAGTGACTCCGCCCGTATTTACCTCGCTAAACTCCGCCCGAACTGTCCTTTTGAAGACGCGGGAACCCCTCTTTAGGGCCGCGGTGCCGTCGGGGCCCGCGCTCTCGACTGCTGGAATGTAGCAGCTGCCTGTGCTGCTTGACTGCTCGCTTTGTCTCCCCCAGCGGTCGGTCCGACACTCACCGCCGACTAATCCACTAAAACATTCCACCAAGACGACCAAATATGAGCACCAAATCCCGGGCAAATCCTTTTGTTAGTGTTATTATGGGCACAGCACAACGTTATCGGCTTTCCAGCAATTTACTTTATGGGTTTTGGTGGAGAAAAGCTCTTATGACGCAGAGCCATATTGTTCGAGTTACATTTTGTACAGCAGAGAATGTGGAAGAGTCAAAAATGCACTGTTATTACACGTTTATATGCAATCGTCAGTAAGATAAAATGTTAAAACACATGTGGAATTAAGTAGTATTGATCCTGATTTGAGTATAGTTTGTAAAGTTACGTTTAGTTCTAATTTCAAGTGTA
>NW_027316056.1:3560117-3677617 GCF_026437365.1 Eucyclogobius newberryi
CTCTTTTGTTATTCACACATGTTTGCTTTATTTCTGGAATTCCCCAACTGTGGGACAAACAAACAACAATACATCTTTTAAAAACCTGGAGGATCTGTGATTTGATCCTGCCCACATACTTGTACACTTTTGTTGTGTCCCCAGGCCCTGTCAGCCACCTTGAATGTGAATATGTTAACCGAGTAAGTGATATATTTATGTATGTATTTATTTGGAGCCACATTCGCTTGCATAAAGGGGTCGCTAGTCTTCCTGGAGTCCATCTAGAACTATGGGATGGATTGGTGCTAGATGGAAAGGCCGTTGGAACAGAAAGGCAACCACATCTTTGTCAATCTGCCCCAAGGCAACATGAATCAGAGTCGGTTTAAGTCATATAACAGCATTAGTAAAAGTACATGCAAAATATATACGGTAATCAAATACCATGTGTGTAATTAAGAGAAATGTCATTAATTGGATTGCCTCAAGAGCAAAACCCGAAAGCCAAAGGGCTAAAATATGTATGTGCGTGTGTGGAGAGTTTGTGTGTTTTTGTGTGTGTTTGTGTGTGCTTGTGTCGAAGGGGGGTGGGGGAGAAGAGACGAGACCCCGAGCGAGCGAGAGGCAGCGACGGAAGAAGAGGAAGACGGACTGAACGAGACGAGCGGTGGACTTCTAAAATGTAGTAAGTGGTTTCTAATGGAGACAAGGAGAGAGAGAAGAGAGAGAGGAAGAGAGAGAAGAGAAAGAGAGGAAAGAGAAGAAAATGAGGCCTTGGCGTTTGATTGACAGGTGGACATGTCGCTTGCAGCTCGGCTTCGTCTTACGTTCTTCATCCTCAAACTTTATAAAAAGTCTTTGTATAAGTTTAGAAAAAAAGTCTAAAAATATGGAAAAATAATAGTGAGACAGTGTATTTCTGTATTCTGATCTGCAGCTCGTGGAAAAACTTGCTCAATTAGTTTTACACCACGCTCTTCGAAAAAATATGAATATATACAACTATATTAAGTTCATTACATACATATATATAGAAAAAATACAACTAAAAATTCAAAAAAAATATTCAGTTCATTAAATATGTTTTCATTGCAATGCTTTGTTTATAAAGTATATATATATATATATATATATATATATATATATATATATATATATATAGATATATATTTTTAAGTACAACAGTATATTTAACATTAATACTGTTAATAATATAAAAAAAATATAAATGTGACTGGCGGTTCACAAACTCTTTGCTTTTGCTTCACGGTTAAATATGTGAAAACTCAAAAATCAGTAAAAAAATACTGTTCAGAAAAAGTCCTGTCTTTAAATAAAAACTGCATGTAAATCTTGTAAAAATAAAATAAAAATAAATTAACTTTAATTTAATTTTAATTGCATTAATTTTAAGAATAATTAGCCGCGCTCAAACTCTATGCTTTTGCTTCGCGGTTAAATATGTGAAAACCTTAAAAAATATAGATATATCGTGTAAATAAAGTTTATAAATATGTAGAAAAACTGTATGAAAATTTACCACATACACCGGTAAAAATGAATAAAATATGAATACATTTGCTAGACTGTGCATATGTCTGTATGCAATGTATACTTGACGTCGCCAGTGTTGTGGATTGAACTTGATATTTTTGCCTCCACCTTTTCCACTTTTACTCCAAATATTGTTAAAAAAAAATGACAAACAAGTACAATTTTTAAGACTAAATAGAGAAAAAAATGATCATAATGTATTCAATGATTCCAGTCTTGTAAGAGCAGGTTTCCCCCCTCTGCCTCTTCGCTGCCACTTTCCCACCAAAATCCTCCTCCACCCTGGCACCCTCCTGCCTCATCAACGCACAATTTCACCGCACAAAAACTACACAACACTACACAAAACGCTGGCCGATCGTTGGTTTTTTCCCCTCCAATCACTTTACATCCAGTCACTGAGTCCACACAATGAGGGCCAATTGACAGGAAGACGGAGCAATCCCCCCCCCACCCCGTCCACAAACGCTGCGTTCTCCACGACGTGCGGCGCCCACAGCGAGTACAAACAGCAGCAGTAGTAGTAGTAGTAACAGAAATAGTAGCTTTGGTAATAAAAATGGGTGTTTTCTACCTTGTCTGTGTAAGTAATCCAGTTTCGCCCGCTGTAAAGGGTTAACGCTCCAGGAAAAAAGCACATAGGTTCCTTTCAGACGTGCATTCAGACAGAGGAGGAAAAGCGCACACCTCCGATTCAGTCCTTTTTTTTTCTTTCTTCTTCTTCTTCTTCTTCTTCTTCTTCTTCTTCTTCTTCTTCTTCTTCTTCTTCTTCTCAGTTTTGTCAAGAGTAAAAAAAAAAAAAAATCAATAATAAACCACGCTTCTTTCACGACTCTTTGCTCTCTCTCTCCGTTCGGGACTGTCCGCTCCGATTCACACTTGGAAAGGTGGATGCTGTGTAAAAATGTACAGAAAAGGAAGATGCGGGTTTTTAAGTCCTTCTTTCTTTCTTTTTTTGTTCTTTTTTCCTTTTTCTTTTTTTGTTTAACAGTCGTCGGCAGCGGCTAGATTTCAAAAACGCGTTCTCGGTGCCGGATTCTCTCCGCGTCTCGCAGCGCACGCCGGATCGAGTTGCCGTGTAACGAGTGCCGAGTGTCTCCGCTGGCGACCGCCGACTGAATAGACTCCCGAGCTCGTTCTGCCTCCCGTTCCCCTCTCTCTCTCTCACTCGCTCTATCGGTCTCTCCCTCTCTCTCTCACTCGCTCTATCGGTCTCTCCCTCTCTCTCTCTCACTCGCTCTATCGGTCTCTGCCTCTCTCGCTTTCTCTGCCCGTGGAAGTTGAGCGCTCGCTTCGCTGCTGTTCGAGCCGAAAGAGGCGGGGCTTGGGAGGCGAGGAAAGGCACAGGATTGGTCCGCGGCGAGAGGGAGAAGAGAAGAGGAGGAAGAGAAAGGGAGGGAGGCGCGTGCTGGAGGTGCGAGCGTGCAGGGGGTGGGCGCGTCTTGAGATGAGGTACTGTCCTCAGACACACACACACACACACAAACACAAAAGGGAAAAAATGCATTCCCGGGCTGCGATTCTGTGCAGTTTTTTTTTTTTTTGTGTCCACGGCTGCAGGAGTATATGCAAGTGGCGGACAGTGTTGGGAAGAATGCTTTAGAAATGCATTTTGAATGTATTCTGTCACATGGTTCAATCAGAGTGTGGTGTTCTGAATACTTAGATGGGCAATACATGGAAGAATTGGAAGATTTGAAGAACGAGTGGATTGTTTTGAAATAAATATGAGGCAAAAAGAAATGATTAAAAATTAAAACTGCTTTGAAATTAGGTTAAAAAGTGTATTTTTGCACATTTGTGATACATTTTACAGACATTTTTTCTGATAATTAAACCTATTTATAAAAATCTGAACAAATATTGAGAAACACAACATAAGCTTTTTCTTTTTGTTTTCACCATTTGTTTTCATTTATACAGTAAGAAAAGGTTTATTACACATTATCGAAGGTAAAAAAAATAACACTTAAAGAGCAGCCTTTTCTATTTTTCTCACTACTTCAGGGCAGTTTAAGCCCAAATTTCATGATCAAGTGCCTCAGTGTATTCCTCTGATTTTATAAAAAATAACATTCTGTTTATCACCAAATAAAAGCAGGACTGCACCAGAATACAGCTTTTATTTTTCATTATGAATACTTATTTTCAACATGTTAAATATATATATATATATATATATATATATATATATATATATATATATATATATATATATATATATATATATAAAAACACACAAAAAAACAGATTACTTATTTTTGAAGAGCGTTTTGTGAGTCAAATGTATTATTGTGTACATTTCTTGTACTTAATGTAAGAATTTTTTTTTTTTTTAATCCAGCTCAAAAAAGTACAGATTCCTCCTCTCAACTGCATTGAAGTAAACGTAATAAAATATTCACTGTAAAATGTATTAAAATGTACTGTAAATGTATTTGTAGCATCGCAGGAGGGACAAACGCACATTTGCACAGGTTTGATCTCCTAAACAGAGGTTCCAATGACACGATGTGGCACGGCATTGTGGGTAAGTGTGGAGAGAAAGACAGCCGTGTAAACGACAGGTAAAAGAGAAGAGAAAGAGGAGAGACATGAGGCATAAGAAAGCCTAAACAAGACAAAAGGGACTAAGGGTGCATTCGCACCCTTAGTCCCTTTTAGTAACATTAGATGTCACATTAAACACGTTAGTTTAATGTGACTAAATGTCACATTAAACACTAACGTTGGAACTGAAATAGGACTAAACCTGGGACTAGAAAAGGACCAAATAAAACACTTAACACTAACACTAAACAAGTGCTTTTACAAACTGTTTACAATAGGTTCATTTGTAAAAACAGATACTTTAGTTTGGAAAAGTGTACTATGTTGTTTTCTTTTTGATACCATCTTTGACACTTCTTACTAATAACTGTATAGTTGATGAGATTTGCTCAAGAAGGGATGAAATTGTGTTTTTATCACATTAAAACTGATGCAGCTTTTGTGCTGGACAAAGAGTAAATTGTAAAACATCAACATTGTTTTTTTAAGATAAAATAAATGGGGAAATTCCAGGTTGCAACACGGATTAGGCACAGAATGGGAATAATAAAAACTGATAATTTACTTAAAAATTATATTTATATTTATAAATAATATTTAAATCTGGTATAAATATAAGTAGAGCAAAACATCTTAATAAATAGTAGAATAATAGAAAAAAATATCTGTTTTTGCAAATGAACTGCCAATGTATTTATAGAGCTCGGGATCAAACGCCAACACATTTTTTTGGTCACCAACGTCCATGGATGCATTAGGCAAAACAGTACAAAAAAAAATCAAAGAGCGATTTAAAAAACAACCTGATAAACCGCTGGATCACGACTGGTAAATGCACTTATCACACCGTAGAGATAGAATACTTTAACAACAAAACAATATACATTTTAAGTACAGTATTTAGCGTATCGAGCGAATGTCCATGAATGTACTGTATTTGGGAGCAAGCGTTTGGAGCTCTGGTGTGAAAGACGGACATGTGAATGAAACAGAACGTAATTCTAGGGATGTTTTCGAAAAGGATATGACTTTATTACATGTTAGACTTGTGTGTTTAAAGATTTAAGGGTCAATCTGGCATATTTTTGGACTTTTTTGCTGTTATTCCCATTTCCCCATTGTGTGTAGGTTATCTTATGTATGGGATGGTATTTTCAGCTCTATATTGTCCACGAAGTTAAACTGATTATTGCAATATTATACAGCGCTATAAGAAAAGTCATTTATTTCAAATTTGCACATGTCTGGAAGCTGTGTAAAATCATAAAACTAACTCGTGTCTCATAAAAACTGAATAGCTTTGAAACGAATTAAATTGTAGAACACTAATACAATTGTTTGTATTGTTCAAGTAGCCCTCCCAGGAATAGAATAGAATAGAATGCACTAGAATAATTGGTCCACTCTGCAGGGTTAAAATAACTTGTGTTATCTTTAAAACATTTGGTTATGATGTTTACAATAGCTTGGATAAATGCACAACTTTAGCAATTGGTAGCTAATATAAAATTACAAAATTGCAAAGCACGTGAATTTAGATTTGGATCTGGTTTAGTCACATTTAATGCTGCGTTGAGGTTGTCCAGGTTTACGAGATGAGAAATTACGATCCCGACTTGCTTCCATATGTATTTATCTCAGAAAGTCATGAGTTCAATGTCATCACTACTAAAAAAGTTTAATAGAGTTAACCAACAAGCGTTAGATATTCTTAAGGAAAATAAAAATAACCGTATTAGTTTACACAGTAGTGTTGGGTCTCTCTTGTTGCTCTCACTATGTGGACAACTGATGGAAAAACCCCGAAATGTAGTAATGCTTAGTCAGCTTGTGTAGCATAGAGTTCCTGGGTTCATTTCATGACTTGGGCGAGTGTTGGACTAAGGCAAGCGTTGGGCTTGGGCGAGTGTTGGACTAGGGCGAACGGTGGACTAGGGTGAGCGTTGGGCTTGGGCGAGGGCTGGTCTTGTGCGAGCGTTGGACTAGGGCGAGCGGTGGACTAGGGCGAGCGGTGGACTAGGGCGAGCGTTCGACAAGGGTGAGAGTTGGGCTTGGGCGAGCGTTGGGCTTGGGCGAGCGTTGGGCTTGGGCGAGCGTTGGACTAGGGCGAGCGTTGGGCTTGGGCGAGGGCTGGTCTTGGGCGAGCGTTGGACTAAGGCATGCGTTGGACTAGGGCGAGCATTGGACTAGGGCCAGCGTTGGACAAGGGCGAGCGTTGGGCTTGGGCGAGCGTTGGGCTTGGGCGAGCGTTGGGCTTGGGCGAGCGTTGGGCTTGGGCGAGCGTTGGGCTTGGACTTCGGCGACCGTTGGACTGGGGCGACCGTCGGACTTCTCTGAGCTTTTGACTGGTGAATCTTGAGCTTTCGACTTGAGTCCCATTTTGAGAATCACTGACCCGAATACACTGTAAACATCTTGCATCACAACAACTATCAACACAATCCAGGTGCCATCTCATCTTTCACAACAGTCATTAGGCTCTGAGGCAAAGCTAAAGTGTTTCAGGCGTCAAGGAGAAACCTCTCCCCAATTTAGCATTAAATTAAGCTTTTCCATTTAGAAACCACTTGTAACGTTATAAATATTTGAGCAGTGTGAGATAAGGCCTTTCAGGATACAGTGGACCGGCCAGAGCCAAGCAAAGCACATTACTTCCTCTCCTTCAATTTACGCCGGCGCACTTTATAAACTCATTTGATTCAGAAATGTTCGGACAAATGATTGCGTGCCCAAAGAACTAATTTAGCCGTAACGCACGCCGCCATACACACTGCGCTCTGAATATTTTATGAGCCCATACGTCATCATAAGCATCGCATGCACATAGCTAATGATATAAGCATCATCTCCCATAGAGGTTAATGGAGTATTGATTTTGGCATGAGGGCCATTGGCAAAGCGCATGAGGGCATAAAGCGCCGAGTTATCCTTAAGCCTGGATGTGACGTGCGTTTATTACATATTTGCCTTCCACAAACAGACCATGCTCTTTTAGATCTGGATTTTTGCATTTGACCCATCCTTCAGCGGGTTATGTTGGGGCAACGCTTCAGAGGCAGTGATTTGAATTGTTTAATCGTTGCACTGTATCTCCTTCTCCAACTTTTTCCTCGATACGTTTGATTTCCTTTAATTTTATTGCACTTATACATTTTTAATTCTTTGCTATTTACTTTAATTATTTGGAATTTCATGACCACTTATTGATTGATCTTTGTTAAAGTGTATTCTGTGTGTGAGCTACTGTGTTGAGCAATTTGTCTGTTAATAAAAGTTAGATCAGGGATGATGTAGTTAATTAGTTTAAGATGACACTGTTGTATTTAAATGATATATATTTCTGCTTATTTCAAATGTGTTCAAGTGCAAAATGCATAACCTTATTGCTGACATTAAAACACGCACTATTTACATTGTCTCCATGGAGATTTTGTAACTTTGCCTGGAAGTAAACTCCAATTACAGGTGGAATTATTGCAACAAAGAAATACATAAAAGCCATTGATAAACATTCACATCCACTTCTGAGCATGGTTGCCCCTCCATAGCTCTGACCTGTAATGTGGCGGCGTCCACTGAAGATAGTTAAATGCAATACTATGGAACATTCCAGGCTAAATAACAATTAAAAACAATATAAAAAATAAAAATAAAATCATAATAATATTAAACTCATGTTAAAAAATGCCTATAAATAATACCTTTTTACACCTTCTTATCAAGGCCGTCGACTAAATAAATCAAGTCATGATTACTGAATTCGATAAATATCCAAAAGTCGTTCTAGCTAAAGCGGATCATTTTTACAGTGTTTCTCGCATAATGTATTGCAAACATACGTGAAGAAAATACATATTTCTTCTGCTCAGGGACATACGGACGCGCACGGGACATTTTGATTATAACGCGCGGGTCCGGGGAGGCGAGTTTGTCTTGCAGACCCGGCAGACGGTGCCTTCCTGTGGTTAAAGATTGCCGAATTGTCCCCTGTAATTGCGGATGACAAGCCGGTGGTTTCAATTTCCAGCGAAGGCCTGCGATGGATTGGTGTGAAACGGAAAACCTGGTGCGTAATAAATGACTCATGTGTGTTTAATATTCAGCCAATTTCTCCGACGTCTGCTCCGAGCGGGGTTCACGTTGGATCTTCAATCAATAAAGTACAAGATGATAATTTAGCACGCGGCTAGGGCTGTACAAGTAATTAGCTTGTTCGCGAGCTGTAATCCCGCCTTGTTACTCAGTTGACACGCACAATGGAATATAAAGGGAACTTTTGACAATGGAACCACGTTGGTTTGTGTGTAACAGTTTCAACAAATGATTTCAAGCTACAGTTCCTCAGTTTCATTCCATCTTAATTAATGGCTGAATAGATACACTTTTGACCTTGGTAAGCAGAGACTTAAGGAATGCAGTGAAAGGTAAGTATGATAGAGTTGTTACGGATGGTGCTATGTCTCTTTGGGGGCGTGGGACGGGTGGTGGCGGAAAGAGGGAAATGGAGAAGTAAATTCAAGTATTCCTATATAGTCAACTAGACTTAACAGGTCTTGACAGGTTTTTCCGGTTTTCTCATTTTGAATTTATTTACCTGTTGTACGTATACGTTTTAGTTTTATTTATTTAAGTATTTGTGGAGAAAAGTTTGATTTTTTTTTGAAAAATTACAGGAAGTGACATCACACTAGGACAATTTACAAAAAGAAACAACTTAATTGACTCTCTAAACAGCAAAAAAAACAAGGTGCCCTCATATATTTTTATTTGTCAAGTAAAAAAAAAGCAAAAAGTAACATTAAATTAAAGGCGCAATGGACGATTTTTCGGCAATTTGAGTACTCAGGCGGAAGTGCACATGCGCACTCCCCCGTGCGGATGGTTACAACACACACGTGCGTTTGTTTATTAGCGCAACGGAGCGCATCGCATCGCTCGTCTCCGTAGATTTCCGTCTTTTTCTGAGTCAGCTCGAACTGTCCTTCTCCGTCTTCATTTTGTCCCGTACACTGAGGGAACTATATTATGATAGATCGATGCGCTTAGACACGCAGAAACGTGGGGACGAGCCTGACGCGGCTGCAGGTGAGCGGTAGGTGCGTTTTATGATTGATACGTGGCAGGACGAATCGGCCGTCCATGACACGAGGAAATATGACTCAGATTTGGGCAAAAAAAATCGTCCGTTCAACCTTTAATTTTTGAACAGTGGCCCAACCTCTCATAGGCACTTTATCTGAGACTGCTGACTATAAAACCAGGGCTAAACAATAACCAAGAGGTCACACTTTGGTCCTGTTTTGAGCGTAGTTCCGTTCCGTTCTAGTCCTGGTTTTACCCTGGTCCAGGCCTGACTAAGTTACAGGTTCTGCCATTTAATACGTGCAAATACAGGACTAAACCAGGATCACAGCAGCTTCTTTTTCATCTGCATTTGTTGCTTTTACACCACAGTTTGAGAACTAAACATCCTAAATAAAGAGCGAACGGTTAAAATTATTGATTTCGACAGAACAGTTTAATTATGATAAAAACGTTGTGGTCGTTATATGAAATATTTTGCCTTATTTAGCTGTATTTGTAGTCTTTATTAACAGTGGTGGGCAGTACTCTGACTTTTGAAGAAATTGTACTTCTTTTACTTCTACTTATGTAATCATTTGTTTGAAGTAACAGTACTCTTACTTCAGTAAAAGTTGTGGTTCTTCTTCTCACTGTAATTATACCTACAAAGGTTTTATCTCGATATTAACTTATTGGAACATTTGCACTTGCACCGCTCTTTCAGATAATATTTCATTTGTCTCATTTTTGTCTATATCCTTTGAGATTCCCACATTTTGAGCATTATTTTTCATTTTTGTCCTTCCAATTAAATCAACATAAAATTATAAATCTGATGTTACGTATAGGCAGTTACTCTTACTTGAGTTCTAGTTTCCCCAAATACATTCTCTGACTACTATCTTAGTTGAGACATATTATTTTGAAGTAACTTTACTCTCACTTGAGCCCAATTTTACTCTAACCACCTCAGTTTTTTGATTACTTTTCATTGCCAGCAGAAATATCATGTCCTCAAAATGAAATATAAATACACAGCGTTATCGTTTTATGCAGGAGGTTGAAGAGCAGGTTGAATGTGTCCACAGCCTGCAGAAGACCACACAGACACCGCTCCTGCAGCTTTGATCACAAGTCCTCATGCTCCTCCTCAGCTCCTCAGCTCCTCACGTTCACCTCAGAGCTAACACATCCCGTTTGAGTCCGTCCCACAGGGTTCGACTGCCTCTGGACTCACTGACTCACTCTCTCTCTCACGGTGCAGCTCTCAAATCCACCTTCAGAGGAATCCTCCACCTCTGCACAAACCCGGAGGTCTGCGGAGTGAAGAGGTAGAGCCAAGGCAGTGACAGAGAACTCCACTGCTGTAAGATATACAGGCCTGAAGAAATACTCTAAAGATTGTACCTCAACTGTCACGAGCTTAGTTTACAAACCGACTGGATCGTGATAATAGAATGAACCAGAAAAAAGACCAAAACAACAGTAAAGCTAATATTCTTTTTAGGTTTTTTAGTAGTTGTATTACTCTTTACACCACCGTTCTTCTTCAGGACATTGCAATGACTTCAGTTGGTAGAGCTGAGACTCAAAGGTTGAAATACCGTATAAATCACAATCTAATCGAAATTCGAATAGTCACAATTCACGAATCGTAAGGACAGCAGTTATTTCCTTTTCCTTTGCAAACAACAAATGATCCTATCTGATTACATTTAAAAAAAAGAAAAACAGATTACAGTTTAGTTGTACTCAAGATTCAAAAAGTTTATTTCCTTTCAAACATACTGAAATGCAATGATTGTATTTTAAAAGATTTAATATGTTCAAAATAAAAGTTGTAAAATCAAATGGGGACTCCTCCTTCTTTCAGGTCCCCATTACGTAAAGCCTTTTTATTAGTCTTAAATGATTGGATTTGGACGGGGTTGAACTTTGAACAGAATTCCACTCCACAAATGATGACTCTAGTTGTAACTGTAACGCTGGCAGATAGATCTTTTTCCAAAACTGTTTGGCCTTAGTTGGCGGTTCGATTTCAAGCGAGTCTTTGGACAAGACACTTAAACCGATGATTTATTCATGTATTTGAGTACTTTTCAAATTTGCTTTCCTCTTAGTTTGTCCAGTTTAAAAATTCTATTTTAACAAGCATCACCACTTTTATTTCACTGTGCAGATCATGTTTAGTGATGAACGCTCGAAGGCTTTTGAAATCGCATAATTCCCGTTTTTTTCAAGTTTTGCAAAGTCCGAAAATGAATTGACTTTGCAAGGCAGTTTATTATCTGGAAATATTTTATCATGGTCCAAGTATGTGACTTTTTCCGTGTAATTAATCTTACCCTTACACGCTGTTAAATTACATGACCTAGATGCAACTCCTCATTTTTGTGCAATCCTAAAATATAGATGACTCCGAATGCATTGAAGAAATATTATGGCGCTGTCATCAAAGTGAGGCTGGTTTGACAGAGGAAGCAGAGGAGATGCAGTTACACTTTTAAGTTCAATAAAATAGAGGTCGCGGTGATCCAAATAACTCACGGTAAAACATATTAATGTGGCTGGGTGACTCTGCCACGAGAAATGTGTTCGGCGAAAAAGTGAAATTATTTGTTTGACCTCGATGTGAACTGCAGTCAGCCGAGGTTGGACTGCACGGGAGGAGAATTATTTAGAAGACCGTGATTTTGTTTCTGAATCGAAGAATGTGGTCAGTAACACAAGGATTTTAATTAAATCAACGCTATGTCAGTGCAGCAAGGTAAATATGATTGTAATTATTGCCCAATTTGCTTAATCTGTGCTTTTTTTCCCCTTCATTTTATTATAATTGTTTTTTTCCATTATTTTTTTTATCTTTTTTTTTTCTTTTTCTTTTTAACTTTTTCTTTTTTTAAAAAACAATTTTAGTAACAGTACAAATTGGGGAAAACACTGCGTTATCGCTTACCTTGATACTTCTCTGTAGCAATATTGTATATCTCACTCCAAAATATGTTATCTGTGCAATATATAAATATAAAGTATTTGTTTTATGAGCGCAGCCCCTTGGGACAATGGAGTAAAATGTGGCACCAATCTAGTGTTTACATTTATCTTGTATCATGTCTTTCCGTTAAACTGCACTGTCCCAGTCAAATAAACACATACCGTATTTTCCGGACTATAAGTCACACCTATTTTCATAGTTTTGGCCCGGGTGCGACTTGTATTTATACTATCGGTAATATACTTATACTCCGGAGCGACTTATATGTGATATTATTTGTTACTTTCACACTTGCAACCTTATTTCATACTCCAATGCAACGTATATGTTTTTTTCTTCTCTATTATGCATTTTTTGGCTGGTGCGACTTATACCCCAGAAAATACGGGTACATAAAATAAAAATGTGCCATGTGAAAAATGAGATGTTTTGTATAACCTACAAAATAACACAATTTTAAAACATTTGAATGCCACAGTAGTTGCAGAGTCCTTTCTAATCATGGGTTTGTGGGCACATTCAGCAGCAGCCAGAGTGCAAATTCAGCTTCCCCAGGGACACAGCAGTGCGAGAAGGCAACAAAAAGAAAGATTTAGAAGCATGGGCGCGCTCCTTTTCTCCTGCTCCGTCGCTCCAGCCGTGCAGCCGCTCCAGCACCAGTGCATTGGCTGGTGCCCCCCGTGGCCCGCCACAATATAGGCCCCGTCGCCCTGCGCTGTGCGGCTGATAGAGAAGCGGGAGGCCTGTTTCTTATTTTTGTGGTCTACGAGTTCAGCCGCCGTTTATACATCCCATATTTAACCCAGTGCATGTGTGTCTCTGTGATAGGGCTCCCGAAAGCGCTTTCATTTCGCTGTATAGGCCCCCCGCTAGGCGAGTTCACAACCTCGGAGAGAGAGAAAGAGCGAGCGGGAGAGAGGGAAATGAAAGGAGAGCTTGGAAAAGGGGGGAAAATGGGGCGAGCGAGTGAAGGCAGCGAGTGGCTTAAACAAGCGCAGTGCAGAATTAAGGAGGTGGGAAGCAATGAGGCGAAAATCCAAACTCTACAAGACTCAAGACAGACTAAGAGCCAAAATAGACCCGGTTTTAATCCTCCTTTGTGTGGATTGAGAGCTAACACAAGCTAACCCCCGCTAACTGCATTTGTGAGTGCGAGAAAAGGAGCACAAGAGATATTTCTGTGATTTTACTGGCTTAATATATAATTGTGGATTACATAAGGGTAAATCTGCTTCAATGGCAATTCCAACTACATAGAAAGAGAGAAAATGTCCTTTAGTGCAAGTTAAATTTGACTCAATGTAGGCCTTCACCTAACAGTTATTTGTTTCTCCCCAGAAGCCTTAAATCAGGAAATCTAGTGCATTTTAAAAACCTACATTTACAGCAAAGAATGGTTTGACTACATAGCGATAGTTGTCTGAATAGTCGACCAGTCAAACTATATTTTCTACTGTAAATTGAGGTTTTTAAATTCATTTTTGACCAAATTAAGGTAAAATAATATAGGACTTGAAGCTTCTAGATAGAGAATATTGATCAAAAAAATCATTGGTGTTGTCACAATACTAACATTTCAAACTCAATTAAGGAATATACTTGATTTTTGATACAGATTTCAATACTACAGTAATAATCAAGAATGTTCTAACCCCTAACCCTTTATAGAGATTCATTGTCCAACTAAAAATGATTGTATATTCTTTATTAAACCCTAATGTCCTGTACTACTTGTGATAAAGCTCAACATCACTGTAGACGTGTTCAGGAAAGGTCACATTTGGTCCTGTGAATGTGTGTTTAAAAAAAAAAAATGATACTTGGTCAAATGAGTTTACTTTCGATGCGGGTTTAAGTATTGTATAGTATCTGATTTTCAATACTTTTGACAAGCCTAAAAAATATGTGGCATGTGTTTTGGAAAACTGTGTAGTCCACATAACAGTTCACAGTTCATCAAAGAGAATTTTAGTAGTTTAATAGTCACGATTATTCAGAATTCATGATTTTAACAGAATTTGTGTTCAGGGCCAGGTTTCTTCAGCATCTAATACATATATTCAAATACGTTTCAACCAAGGTGAGCTTTTATAATTTCTCCCCTGTGACAGTCAAACACAGCCAGCTCAGCCCTTGTTGTCCTGGCCTGTGTCAGACTGGAATACACACAATCGCAATGTCTTAGGGTTCATGTCTCCAACTTCTGCATTAAAAGTCCAGTTTCATACAATTCTTTCAACTCTCTGGCTACTTCAATTTAATCTACAACAAACTAACAAAGTATTTGGCTTTGTAGGATTTCTTATCGTCAGACCTGTATTTTAGCGTCGTACCTTGACATGTTTCGGCTGCACTCCTCCTAAGATACAGATCTGACTATAAGAAATCCTACAAACTATCGAAACGTGAAGACCTAATGAAGCTAATCGGACTAATAGTAATCCCACAGCAACAGTCACCGAGAGGTTTATCTGATTTCAGCACTTTTCACGACACAACGAGCCAAATTGTGGCGATGGAAATTACAAAATGAGCCTCAAGCAAGATTTGTTGTGACGACCAACCACCAGGGCCGCCCCAATGAATCCAGATACAATCTTTGCACTTCTTTTTTCCTTTTCTTTTCATAGATGCAAGGTACAAAGAGCAGAAATAGGCCTAATGCGTTATTCTGTGTGTGCACATTGGTGGGGAGATAAGCCCGACTAAGCCCCACTAACAAAACCTGCATGTTCCTGTGGGTGTGAGAGAGAACCAGAAACACGCTGCGATGCTGGACATTTGCACCTCCCGCTCGGACCAGAAAATAACAGTAATCATGCTGACCAGCGCCCCCTGTGGCTTGTATGTGCGCCCGCGCCCTGCTCTGGCCCCGTCTGAATAACTGTGATTACAGCCGTCACACGAAGGCGGAGGGAGGACTGGAGCATTCAGGAGGAAAGACCTGCTGCTCGAGCCGGCACTGCTGTGGGGAGAAACTACTACATTGCGCTGCGGGACCGGACCAGAGCGAGGACCAAAAGGAAATCCAGAAGGTGTAATGATTTGTTATGCATTTCTGTTGGGTTTGGGTTTCTGTTTGGCTTGCTGCTTATGTCGATCACCCTTATGTCATGTAGTTTCTGATGAGTGCACCTTTTTAAAGTGACTATATCATACTCTTTACAGTAAAAAGTCTAATGTGTTTAAGATTTACAACGACGAACTGTCTCTTGACCAGGTCGTCCTTTTAAAATATTTCTCAATCAATCTACCTGGAAAAATAAAGGTTAAATACATACAAACATTTTAAAAGACATTTACCTAAGCCTGATCCATGGCAAGACCCACAAATCCATCTTTAGTTTAGACGGATTACAAATGAACTTCAGTAAAATAGTATTACATATAAAATCATTTGTTGCGCTATATTTAGCCTAATTTCTCTTCAGTTTCCATTTGTATTGTGCCAAACTGTTGGTCATTCTTTAAATATTGATGAAAGCCTTTTGACGATCGGCCGATACCAATAATGGAACTGATACATCCCCATCCCTTATTACTAGATCCTTTATGTGTCCCACAATGGGGACTATTACTTACCTAACCTTTGACCTCTTAACCAATAGCTTAGATTTAAATCATGCTGTTGATCTAATAATGTGGTCCTAATGTGAGAAATACCAGCCCACGGATATCAATATAACTCCAATAACATGTTAGACAAAAATAAATTGAATTGAATTGAACAACATTAAACATTAAAGGTACTGAACATGAAAATAGAGTACTGTAAAAGGAAAATAATAACACAACATTATTATCATAATTACCACAAAATGTGGTACATTTACAAATCAGATAGCTATAATCATTAGACCTGACACCGCATTTTCTGGACTATTTTTTCATAGTTTTGGCCGGGGTACAACTTATACTTATATACTGATATTATTTGTTACTTTCACACTTGCAACCGCATTTCATTCTCCAGTGCAACTTATATATGTTTTTTTTCTTCTCTATTATGCATTTTTTGCATGAAAATACGGTAATTAGATATGATTTTTGGTGTGCGAAATCTCAAAAACACCCAGTGACAGTTAAATCAATGGGTTTTAAGATTACCTGTTGTTTTTGGAAGACAAAGTACAATGAATTTGAACAATAACTCTGTCTTATTGAATACTGTCTTATTCATTTCTGTCTTGCCACATTCGTTGCTTACATCCACAGCGCCTCGCCTTTCTCCTCAGTTTCCGGCTTTTAATTCAGGTAACAGCCGCTTTTATCATCTTTATGCGTAACACAGTGCTCTGTTTCACCACACAGACAGGTTTATTTGTCCAAAACATAAAAAAAAATCATTCAAACTTTGCATCAGATTTTAACAGTATAAAACTTTAATAAAACAGGAAAAATGTCGGTGTAATCCCTCACAGGAAAAGCAAATTGAATACAGCAAACGTGGTGTTGAAAGGAAGTAGACTCATGTTTAAGTCTTTAAACCAGCTAAAACTGTATTAGAAAATGTGTTTTATGAAATCTGAAGTGAGCGATACACGTGGAGCTGTAAAAAGTTTAAAATAAACTAGTTAGTTTTTCACGTTTCAATACATTAAAAAAACCTTTAAGTGTCCTCAGAATGAAAGCAAATTACTTAAGACCTATTCAGATGGGATTAGTTTTGCCTGGGAACATCTGTAAAATTTAAATTACCGCACAACGTCTGAGGTTTTTTTGTGTGCATTCGGACGGGATTAGAAATATTATATCATTATATATATATATATATATATATATATATATATATATATTTTTTTTTTTTTTTTTTTTTAATTATTATTATTTTTTTTAACTTTATATTATATGACAATAACCCTTTAATGAATTTGAGTTGTTAGCATTTCTTCTATATTCGGTTTCAGCGTTGTGTACTGTATGTACAAACATCCTTCTTTACCACGTTGTTGCGATCAGCGTCAGAACAACATTCAGCAAGATCACATTTCTTATGAAACTGCCTCTTTCAATCCACTCACACTGACAGCCCCTTGATCCAAACTTTAAACCAAAAGCATCTCCACGGCAACGGTTTGTACTTCCGGGTTACGAATGCTGCAGTTTGTTTTGTGTGTTTTTTTTACTTTTTGACTGTAGAAAAAAACAGAATTAATTAGCAAAATGGTCAATAGCGAATTAATAGTATTGATTTAGCTCAAATCTGTGCTGTAGAGACATTTTGAAAAAAAAACAGCCCAAATCACAGACACGATTCAGGACTAGATTCACTTGAGGACCTTTTTACAGACAATTCGCACGGGACTAGAAACACAGACGACATTTGTAATTATTTCAGTTGACCTGAGGACCCAAGGTAAAACTAATATAACTGATCATTCTGGAATTCTGTCAATGATCTGATTTGTGTTGTGCACGTAAACATAGCTAGTGACGACGAACTCTGAACAGATTGTAGCAATAGTTGTCATCACTGCGCACCAAATCCTTTTGCGTGCCCGTCATTGGTATGTCGCTCCGTTAATTTGCCGTCGCACACATTGTTACTCATCTTTCATCCAGACGATTTCACCCCGTATCATCTCGCACACACTCGTGGAAGAAAGGCCCCGCGATGATGTCAGAACATTTCGCAGCGGCGTTCACCGTCCGGCTGTTCCGCTCTGTCACGGTTTACCTCCCGCTCCGATTGCGCTGAGCCGCGGATCATCCCGGACAAAGCTAAACGCGTTGGCCTAGCGTCTCGTGTGTGTGCGCACCGCATTGTTTGGAGGTTATATAGGAGCGGTTTGTGAGTGACACCGAGAAGCGGCTGCGGCACAATGCGATTAGCCGCGGACACGCTAACTCACTCTCACGCTCACACACTTGCCGCTAGTAGTTTTGGCGGGAAAGCACTGGGAATATATTTACTAGGGGAAACAAGTGTGGACACAAAGTGGTCTTACACGCCGATAAAAGCAAGTTTGTGGTGAGAGAAGTTGAGTTTATTCCATTAAAAAGGTTTTTCTGTCATAACTTCACACAAAGCTCGAAAAAGTAAAGGTGTAAAACTGTGACAAATATCTGTAACAATCATTTTTGAGCTGTAGGGAATCCATTATACGAACTAAATATGCTTTGTATTTATCGCAGTTCACGTTTTTAAACACTATTGCACATTTATAAATAGGTTTCTTATTACTTATTTATGATTGTGTCAGTGGCATGAAGTACTTTCAATATTATAGTTGTATCATTTTGACGTTTTCCTGTAGCAATACATCAAACTTCAAATTGTGTTGTTAAATATGACCTCTTAGTAAAATCATGAATATTGTCGTATTGATATTAATACATTAAGGAAGGTGGAAAGAGATGATTCAGATTTAGATTAGATTAGATCGGTCACTTATTATTGAAAATACTGAGTGTTCAACAGTAACAGTGTTAATTGTCTAAAAGGTCACTAAGGTCAGCGAATAAGCACAAAGTATCAGGCAATGTGACTTGCCTTGATTTAGTTGGATTGAAATCGTGAAATGCTTAAAGATTGTCGAGTCCATTGATTAATCTCTTGATATAGAACAATATTATTATGTTAATCCAACAGAAATGTGATATGTCTTTAAACGTATTAGTAGAGGTTTCATTTTTAAACAAACGTTCAGAAATAACACCTTATACCTTTATTTGACCATTTACAACATAACTCAAAAATTGTAAATAAAACATTTATGATTAGCTCTTTTTTGTATCTTTTTTTTGTATTTTTTACAATACGCGATATTCTTAATAATCATTTTCTCAAGCACACTGTTCTGGAAGAGGAAATAAAAGTAACTTATTTTATGTTTGGCCGATCCCACTAAGGCCACAAAGGTCACAAAACATGCCTTTAGCAAACCCCCGTTTCTTGCCACAGTATATGCTATATCCTCTATATCCTCTTCGCCCTCTGCGTTCTCCTTCCAATTCAAATATATGCACTTCTCTATATCTCGGACACACCTTCGGGCAGTGATGGATTGCCGGGCGTTTCGTTTTCGGTGGAGGGATTGCGAACCTCGTGTGTGGCAAGCGACACGGACAGATGAGCGTGACGCCGGAGCGGAGACAGGGAGCGTCCTCCTTTTCGCCCGGCCCACAGGAGCATGAGGGATTAGGATGAATTGTCTGCATCGGAGAAAGGACGACGCATGTTTTAGCGAGGTGATGAGCCCCGCACCAAAATGAAAGTTGAGTTAGCAAAGCAGGGACATGCGCTGGAACGTTCCACCGGATTTACGATTTGAATAAAAGTCTTGTCGCTCACTCAGATTAAGGCTTTTCAACGTCACGTGGAGGAAGTTTCAAGTGCATGTGACAGGTTAGACTACTAGACTAGTTAAAGCCAATATGACAGGTTCAAATGATTTTCTAATTAAGACGTTGTTTGGTGAGATAGTCCCTGAGGTAAATAATTATCATATTTTTCATCAGCCGAGTGGCAGTTTGTGAAGGAAATTTGACAGTTAAAAGTTGAAAATGACAGGAAGTAGAGCAGAGTTCTATAACTTCTTGTTCCATCAAGAATTTGCACACAACTTACAACTTTTAATGTCAGTTCAAACAATTATTTAACAAAATAAAGGTGTTGTCAGGTGTTTGATTATTTGTCAAATCATAACTTTTCTATGATTTGAATTGAATTGGGCCCTTTTTTACAGTATGGTTGCCAATGGAATTATCTCGTTGTATGTCATATTCGCTGGCCATGTCCAACCAGGAAGTGACATTATAAATGCCACCAAAATTGCCAAATTGGAGAAAAACAGGCAAAATGCTTCGTAAAATCTTAAATATAATCATAATTCCTTTGTTTTACTGAAAAGTTTAGTCTAATGTGTCCTGTATACTTTAACATGATCATATATAAACAAAAAATATATCTAGTTTTTCCTGGTTTAACTATTTTGGTGAGATTTATCATTTCACTTCCTGGTTGAACATGGTCAAAATTTACATAGGCATAATACATCTAAACAAATACATCTTTACTCTTTAAACATATTATACAAATTTAAATATGAGCCCAAAGTGCGTGAAAACACAACACTTAACTGCTAATAAACCAGTGAAAACAGAGAGAAACAGCTAACTAACTTGAGGATAATGTTTAATGGGTTTGACATCACCTTTGCCATGACATTATCTAAATAAATAAAACTTTCTTAGCAAACTCTAGTTAACTAAAATGGATGGTGAACTAAGACCACAACTGACAGAAAACATAATAACAGTTTCTGGCCATTTAAATTATGAAAATATATTAGAGCTAACAACCATCATGATTGACTCAAATTGGGGAATGACACAGCCACGTAGAGGTAATTTTATAACTGTTACCTAGCAACCATACTATTAACAAGGGCCAAAGCTCGCAACAGTTATTACTTGCTTTTATTCCTGAAATTAAAGTTAAACTGTCACATAATTGCGTTCCAAGTGCAAAAATTCCCTCTGCATTTTTGGAACCATTAATTTTCTATTGGTTCATTTTCTTTTGCTCATGTTTTATTTAGTCACTCGATTTGCGATCGCGTTCTAAAATGTCATGATGGACTAAGAGCATATGTAACTCTAAGGGAGACTTACTATTTATGAATTAGAAATCCACAAACTTGTCATATTAATCTTGTGGCTTAAAAGTCTTTTCAACTGACGTCATCATCATTATGTCTTTGGAGTCGAATAATAGCACCACTTTCTGAACCAATGTGGGGATTTTTATTTTATTTTTTTAATAGTGTTGACAGAAAAGATGTTGAACTTTGTGCCAGTTTCAAGTGGTTTGGCCCAGTTATTGCAGAAAAAAAATACCATAAAAATGCTCAGCAAATCTGCAATCTGACAGTTAAATAATGAATTCTTCTAGTGTAGTTATCATAAAGTGTCACCAGAGATTTCACCAGTTAAATATGACGTAAATGTCTCATAAACCTAAACGTTTGGACCCTTAAGTACAACCTCATTTATCGCATGTTTATGCTACATTAAAAACAAGTCAGAAGATGTAATAACCGTCCATTTTGAATTAGAAACGATTCAAAATGTTCAGTTCATGTTTTTGAAAATGAGATAAAATTGCGCTCGGGAAGCTCATAAAAGTCGATTTTCGAAGCGCACGACTTGTAACTACAGCTCAAAGTTTTAACCTGAAGTATCTTGCCTCAGATTTGAGAAAGATCGGCAGTGAGCACGTTCTAAAATGTCAAAGCCAATTTGAATAAACTCTATTCACTTAGCGGCGCTGTTCAAAACCACGTGGCGTCCGTAATGCATTGCCCCTAGACACATAACATAACGCCTGACATCTGACTCCGGCTATTTCAAATTTTGATTGAAATAAATCCAACGCGGCCGAGTTCTTCTTGTGCCAAATTTCACTTTTGCTGCTGCACTTTAGAAAACCCCCCTTTGAAGAGGAAGCCAAGCAATTAGCGGATGTCAAGGTCTCGTGTTGCACCGATGTGGGATACTCGATACAAGGGGAGAGCCGCGGTTTGTAATATTTGATTAAACAAGCTCCGGACTTTCATCTGAGGCCGGCCTGCAGAGGTTATCAGCGAAAACCAAGAAAACATGACAGTGGATGCAGAGCGAGGGTGTGCTCTAAAAGGCTTTGGCATTTACATCAGAATCTAAGAGGAGAGTTTTGTAAAGACTGTTCTATTTGATATTTTGGTACACGATTCTGAAGACTAGCTTTCCAAAATAAGAGAAGAACATCCACGTTCAGTAGCTTAGCATCATTCTTAATTTAGCTAAGGAATCACAGAATTAAACGTGTGAAGAATGTTTGATTCCTAAACTTGTCAATGGAAAATCTCTTCGAAGCCGAGACCAGAAACAAACACGTGCCAGAACAGAAAACATCTTTTATACCTCGAGCTCTTTGATTGTTTCGTTCTTAGATTGTCTCTTTGTATATTTATAGTGTATATTTATAACTTTGATGGGAATCTTTTATCTTTGTCCTGTTTGATGTCGTGATTGGCGTAATTCATGATTAGCATGTAACGTCTTCTCCTGACAAGTCAATCTTTAATAAATCCAAATCTAAAGACACTGGTGATGGTGAAGAGGAGGAAAAGGTGCGACCAAGGTGGCTGATTGTTCTGCTTCTGCGCTGAAAAGGTGCTGAAATGGAGGACTGACAGAGGGGAGCGATCGAATTTACTGTGTTTAACGTTGGCTATCGAAATAATCGTATTTTGACAATTGTAATCGTTATTCGGACAATACAGACTCAATAACACATGCCACAATAACAAAGACAGGGACATGATTAGATCTAAATGTCAATCAAACAGACATTATTTGTAAAGCGCTTTACAACAGCATCAACTGAACTGAAATGCTTTCCATTGGTGCGTTAAATGATGTAAAAACAAGTTGAATCAAAATGTCATCAATACTACCCTTTCGATGTAAATAGTATCGATCTAGAAGCCTTCCGTCACCACATTTCAACCTTTTGTTTTGTAAAAAAAAAAAAGAATATTAAAAATCTTAATGTAAAATCGACATAATCGTTGACTAGTCGACAACTCAAATAATCGTTTGTCGCAGGTCTAGATGATCGGTTGAGAGGCAGAGTTCGTGTAGATCCTTCTCTAGGCAGTCATCTTGGTCAGGAGAACCCAAAAGAGGTGACCAGTGTTTCCCAACCAAAGGTACAAGCACTCCAGGGGGAGGACGAGCACTTTCTAACTAGGTAGGATTTCGTAGTTTTTCAGAAATGTGATAAAATGTGCTTTTTGCTGTAAATTTCACACACTTGGTAATGTTTCTGTAGGATCCTTTTGGAATAAATACCACTAAAACAAGAAAATATAGTCGTTATATTTGACGATATGCTAGAAAACTGAAGTATAGTAACTAAAGAAAGGTCGGGGTATTGCTTGGTACCTTGCAATACAATGTCCACGATGCGAAACGATACGAAACATATGTTAAATGTTAAAGTTTACGTAGATGATGTTTTGCTTGTTAAGAGAAACAAAAGGCGTTGAAATGTAATGTTTGGTATGCCTTTAATTTAACAATTGTCCATCTTATTGCAAGATTCAACAGGTTAATAAGCATATAACTCTGCAATTTATAATGAATTTATGTCGCACCGAGAAGCGTTTTTACAATGATACACGTTTTGTAAATGAGGTCTGCCACGATAAATTGTCATTTTGCCATTTTGAATCCATCTCCACAGAGTGTGGGACAACGCTGAAGGAAAATGTTTGGGAACCACTTCCTCATCCCGAGTACATTTTAGCCTTTGCAATACATTCTGTCGCTTGCCATTACCCTGCTACTTCTCCAACTTTGCTGAAAATAACTCAACAATCACTAAGTAGCCAAAACCATACTATTCAATTTCCTGTCTACCCCGTAGGTTCCTGCTAAAGGCGAAGTCGGTCACGCTGATCAGGCCCAAGCCGCATGATGAGAAACACAGAGCGCGAGAAGCTTATTTAAAACAACTTTTCGGCGAAAGGCATTACCCCCAGATGAAGGCGGCGTGTCGTTTTCCCAGCCTCCTTCTCATCGCACATGCCCTTAAAGCTGTTACCAGACGCAGGGGATAAACAAATACAGGGTTTCAATTAGAGACCTGCCTCCCCCGGTGAGAGCGAGAGAGGGGGGAGCGTGTGGAGAGGAGAGGAAAGAGGTTATGAGAGCGCGCCATGATTAAATCCAGCTGGTAATGATATTTGCTGGGTTGCCTTTCTATACGGAGGACTTTCCCAGCTCTGAACATGCACACGCACACATAGGGAGAGAGGGAGGACTTATATGGCATAACGTTTACAGCCAGGCTTATTAATTATCCTATGATACTGTTTAATGAGATGATTATATTGTTAGAAGAAGCTTGTTGAAATGCTTTGCATGAAGTCATGAGGCAACCTTTGAATAGAATTATCAAAAGTACAAAAAAAATCCGACAACTATTCTAAAACTATTGTATTCTACAGTTGTATTGTATTCCTTTCAGCTGTTGTTTAGGTAAATCCTTGTATTTACCGTGTATATAATGTAAAGAAAAATAAAATAAATTAAGGTAAAATGAAACAAAGGAAGTTTCATTTGAATGTGTCAACCTAAAATCTCAAAACAGGTCAGTATTTAATCTTGATTGTCTAAACATGATGATTATGTTATATATAGCCAAAAATATAAGATAACAATAAAATGTGGTGAAAATGAAATAATAAAAACTGAATTATTACAACATTTCTTTTCTTTTTATGTTTAAAAGGAAAGTTTACATAACCTAGTTTCTTTCTTTTGTCTTAATAAAGTCTTATTTTAACTGAGGTGTCTAATGTTAAATTTTGGCCTAGAAAAAAAAATTAAAAACTAAAAAAACCTGAAAATATATTGTGACAAACAAAAATGATCAAAACAAATACAAACTAAACAACATAATACAACATAATAAATGGCATGAGGGATGGCACTTGCCCTCGTGCCTCGACTCACCACCTCAGCTCTATACAGACACACATTGTTATTTTCAGTCTGTAATTTCTGCTCTTCTTTATTTACAGCAAAACAGTCCTGAACTCTTCACCTGTGTCGTCTTACCCAACTACATGAGTCTTGTCCGTGAGAGTTTAAGACGAGCCTGACTGGTAAACACCAACACTACACGGATCACAGCAGGGCCTGGCTCCATATTAAGTTTCAATGAAGAGGCCTGAACAAGCATAAGCGGATTATAGGAATACCTTGAGTGTGCAATAAGGAGTTAGATAAGATGCGAGAGGGCGCTTTGACACCAAGAGGGGGAGACAGAGAGAGACAGAGGAGACGTAACAGGAAGGACGTGATTCATTCAGAAGAATCGCTTCACTTTTCATTCACACCACATGGATTTTTCTCTCCCCTGCTTCCTACTCGCCCTTTCTTTCTTTCCCCATCATCTGATTAGTTAAAAGCATTACATCATTGCAGTGAATGGAGGTGGAAGGCTGGTGCAGGCTTTTGGCATTGTGGGTATTAAGGAAACATTCTTGGCCTCACAGCAAGGTGGTCTCAGGTTTTATTCCTCCAACATGACAGAACAACAAAATGCTACAGGGAAATGCAGTGTTTTTGGTCAGTTTGATCCCTCAACATAAAAGCTTACACCTTTAAACAACTACAATGGTCAATTTGAACCAAATGACGTATTATTATGTCATTTAATCAACTCATATCCATAGATTTAGGAGGGAAATTGTAACTTAAAAGACTCAAAATGTATTTTCCTCCCACAGAGACATAAAGATTAGTTCGTAAAGTAGCAATTTTCAGTAACTCGAATACTACAAGAGGAGGAAGAAGTACTCCAGAATACTACAAGAGGAGGAAGAAGTACTCCAGAATACTACAAGAGGAGGAAGAAGTACCCCAGAATACTACAAGAGGAGGAAGAAGTACTCCATTGTATAACTTAAGTGAAAGTACAGATTTAGGAGAAAAGAAAAAAGTATTGCATTAAAAATCTACTGAAATTATTGAAGTACTTCTTTAAAAATGTACTTTAAGAATAAATAGTACAAGTAATTCACAGATTTTGATCTTGATCACAGATTTGTGCAATTATTATTTTATATGTATTTTTTATGTATCTAAAATATTCTTCAGTGTTGGCAAAATGTCTGCATAAATGTGCTAAGAATAAATAAATAAACCCCTCAACAATTTAAGTCAGTTTGATACCTTTTTTAATGCGAAACAATATAATGAAACCTGCAATACATTTTTACATATTATTGTTTTTTTTTTCTAACATGTTTTCAATCTATACTGTTACAGACTTCCAATTGTTGCACTAAGGAACTGTCAGATTCTCTCAGACTAAAGACTAAAGCCCTTTGCTTCTTCTGGTTAGCTGTATTTTCCCTTTGCCTTCCTTCTCTGTCACAGTAAAGGTGCCATTCAAAGCTCTTTTCTCAGTAGATCTAACCTGTTCTTTCACTCACAAACAGCATGATTAGCATGCACGGTGCCGGGCCGAGATGCTGATAAGCGCTCTTATCAGTGAAGCACCTGTTTAATAAGGAAAATACATTATAAACAACAGCAGAACGCCGGGTGCAGAGACAAGGGTGCAGCCGTGTGTCCTGTGGGTGTATTTAAGGAACGTAACCTCCAACAAAACTGTTTGCATTCCACACAGAACAGTACTTCTTTAAAGAGAGCAGGTCTCGGAGATGTATGGAGACTGGAGACAGGTTCTCAACGGTAGATAATTGTCAACACTCGTAGTTTGAAGAGGTTGAAAGAAGCAATCAGACGGGAGATGAATTATGTATGGCCAATATCAGGATCAGTAAATAATGCATGACCTACTTAAAAGACTTAATATTCGTGTATGGAAACTGAAACTCATGCATTGACCCTCCTACGCTAGGTGCTCCTGAGATCTTGGGCCTGGAGGAGGGTCAAATGCAAACAAATAGAGCAATTGGTCAAGCAATAAAAGCAGCATGAGCGTTGTTTTAATTGTGCTAATTTATTGGAAGCAATTGATTTAAGGGAAACTTTAAAGCTGCATTACCAAAGTTTCAATCCACAAAAGTATGTATTTAAATCAATCTAACATACTGTAGTTCTTGGCTTTCACAAACCCTTTGGTACATTATGAAAAAGGCTTTACCTGATTATTTTCATGGCCTCAGAACAGATTTGTTATAAAAGATGCTCTTAGGGTCAAAATGAGGCCGCTGTGTGCTGCCTGCATCTAATTCTACAGCGTTCTCCACAAACCAGGAAGAGAACTGTCCGCATGCTAAACTCTGAAAGTGTTTAATATCTAGGCTCGGAATGCAGTGGGTAAGTGAGCCATAAATGTCGACCACAGAAAAAAAAATGTACTAGTTCTGTTTTTTCATGTTTTAAAATTAGGAACGCACTTCAATATTCACAAACAGGATTTTATTAGGCACGTGCACAGCTATAGAACAATATATTTCAGTGAAAAATGGGGCAGTTTTCTAACGTGGATCAGTCCGGGACAAATGAGGGATTACATTACACTGAATCATGGAATACTTTGGAAACATAAATTACACAAGTGTCTGATTTTGCTGCTTTTACAAGGGGAAAAACAAAAGTTGCTTGATAACACAAATACAGTTTTAACACCAGCTTTAAAAGTGCATTCCCACTTGCACAGTCAACACATTTGGGACTGAATCCAAAACTAAACCTGGACTAGATCAGAACTAAACAAGGCCTAGAACGGGACCAAACAGTGTGGACGCACCCCAAAAAGAATCCACTGGTCCACCGTTATAATACACTTCAAAAGAAAACTGTGACAAAGATCAAGCATTATTATTTAAGCCCCACAATAATTTGCCTGAAAATGTTTTCTATAATCTTCTATAAGTGAGAATGAAAAAAACACTGACGAGATGAACACCTAAGAAAAGACGTCTTTGGAAATTGAATGTAAATTTTCTTGCCCTTTGCAGCAACTAGTGTTTCTGGCAACATAAAAAAGGACAATGTATAAATGAAAGAGTTGCTCGTGGGCTCCAATACAGATCTATGTCGATGGTTGACTATATTGACTATACCATTGCCATCAGCTGGTTAGCGCTGCACGTTTAAAGGGCCAGCATCGACGCTCTCAGCTGGTTACAGAGTGTTTAAAGCTTTCGAGGAGCCTGTAAAAGGTTTATTAGCCACAAATCCAAAAGCGAGCTCATATCTGCGGATGACAGAGAGAACTGGTCAATATCTATTATGCTATAACTACTGCAGTTCATCTGAGAAAGCTCCTTTGCTTCGGTACAAACATGCTCCGAACGCCTCGCCAATGGACCGGGCTTCTTTAATAAGTGGCAGAATTTGCATGTCCACACATTTCCAAAAGCACATTGTGAGAGCTTCAAAGCGGCGTTTGAGCTCAGCGTTATAATAAATGAAAAATGTTATTCACATTTTGCTCGGAAAATCAAGGCTAAAACTCCAAATGCAAAACAGAGTCGGACATGTCTATTCAGTGGTGTATAGTTCAGCAAGAAGAAAATAAATGACATTTAAACTTGGACTGGCATCTTCTGGCAACTCCACATTATGCATTTTGACAGATTTCAAAGCAAAGTTTGAAGTCAAGAAAAATATTTTGGAAATTGGTGCAATTTTGAAGTCAAATTCAGTGCACAATTTGACAATTTGATTTTCAAATACGAAATGCTTTCATACGACATGCATGTGTTTACTTTAAAACAGTTTAGGTAAATTATTACAAATGCAAAGAGAAAAGGCTTATAGAAAATAGACAATATAGAAAATGTATTAAAGGTAATTTTCCTGATAGAGGTCAAGTCAGTCCCATGCATGTTGCCATGGAGATGTTATTGGTTTTGTCAAAAATGTTCCAAAGGTATATAATCCAAACAGTCTCCTCAGAGAAAAGTAGTAGTAGTATTTCATTTTTAGCAATATAACATTTGTAATTGAATAAATTCAAAACACAAGCTTAATGCCAAACTGTGGAACATTTCAGGCAAAGCAGTAACAAAGTGCACCTCTAATTCATCTAATTCAATCTAAATGTAACTGGCGACATATTTTATATTATTATTTGTTTTTCTTACTATAAAAACATTTTTGATGTGTTTTTGAGCAGCTAGGAAAAAGCAATATTGACGTTCTCAGCCCCTCACAACTTCTGAAACACCTCATCCAAATTGTCCATTCAGTGAAAACTGAGGCGCGCACTCAGGATTTCACTCTTACTTATGAAGTAGAGAGATTGAAGTACTTTGCCATTTACAGTAGCGAATAATCAAAACCAATCTTCCTGTGACAGACGGACAAGCTGTTGCAGAGAGGGACAGCAGACAGACAGCGCAGCCGGCCCACTCAGCGCCTTTGTTATTGCTAGCATTGCATTCGGACGAGCCATATGACGAGAGAGAGAGAGAGAGATAGAGAAAGAGAGAGGAAAAGAGAGAGCGAGTGAGGGGCTGCCAAGCACAAACAAGGCAATGTAGGCGTTTGAGAAAGAGAGAACAACACTACAGAAGGAGAGAGACGAAGAAACAGAAGAGATTTCTCGATAAAACTAGCCATATGCCGGGGTCACACGCACCATCACTAGTTTTCTGTGAGACACTGCATGTGAGAGGAAAACAAGGAACAAGGGGAGGGAAAAAAGAAGAAAAAAAAGGGAGAGAAGTGGTAGATTTCTTCGCATTAGTGGTATCAGGCTGGCAGTTCGCCTGGGCACCGGAGAACGGGCGAGTGAGCCAAATGCACAGCAAAGCCAAATGCATGATATTAAATGGCATGGTATTTATTGAAGATATGCGGTAAAAAGTGGATAAAAGTTTGAATATCTTTACCTTATGTCACCTCACACTAGTATTTGACGGGGCCTATAGAACTCTATGGGAGACTCACTGTTTTTGTAATAAATATCTCAACTTATGGTCCACAAATGTTGAACTCTATCATTATTTGTTTTAAATTGGCTCTACACACTAAAAGTCTATTTATATGACAATAATCGCATCTTTGGCAGGGGCGTTTCCAGGGAGTGGCTACAGGGGGCACAGGCCACCCTGAAATCAGATTAGTCTATTAGGAGAAAATACCCTTTTCATTTAATTTTACTGTTGTACTAAATTATAACACAAAAGAGTAAACATACATATATATTTATCACTCTTATTATTCAAACCTACGTATTTACTACAACTATTCAATCTAAGTGTTAAATTCTCACCTTTATGACAAAGTGACAAAAAGTCTGAACTCGCTTCTGGCATTTTGGTTGAAATAATGACACCGTTTTCTGAAGCTAATGTGGAAGAAAAATACACAACGCTGACAGAGAATACATTGAACTTTATGCCAATTTTTGTTTTATGTGAACAGGCCCAGTAATAACAGCGATATGAACCATAAACCAGGCCAACAAATCTGCAATACGACAGTTATACAGTCCACTGTATAATTGAGCCATAACTCCCCCCCAGCATCCGTATCACTAAACATTTCTAGTTTTCTTAGCTTATGAAAGGCTTGCGTATGGACTTCTTCGAGACCTTTCAACTGTACGTCTTTTATGTAGACACTGTGTGATGCGATGTACACAGCAGCAGAAAAAGAAGCATAAAAAGAGCAGCAGAGGAAGCGGACAGGAGGGTCAAATGGTCAAAGTGTCCAGGGGATATGAAGAGACAGAGAATGAAGTAGAAGGAGAAGAAAGAGAGAATGAGGAATGAGGATTAGTAAGAGGAGAAAGAGAGAGGGTGACTGAGAAAGAGAGTAAGAGGAAGAGAAAGGGAAGAGAAAAAAAGGTAAGGAGGTAGAGAGAGAGAGAGGTAGAGGGATGTCGAGGGAAGGAGGGAGCCCGGCGCTAATGTCCTCATGATGTAGTGGCTGTCAGAGCATTTGCTTCTGAGGCCAAATGATCCTGTAAGAACAGCACGGCTATTGATCCACCTATTACACGGAGCTACCACATGTCCCGCCAGTATTCATGTGTGTGTGAGAGAGCGACAGAGGGAGCGACAGAGAGAGAGACAGAGAGAGAAAGGGTGAGGGCTAGCAATGTCAAACACATAGAGCTACAGGGTCAGTCCTTTAAAATGTGCTGGAAAAGGCGGAAGGAGGTGCAGTGTAATGGAATTGTAGTGCACTGTTTGCAGGCACGAACACAAGGATTAGGCCTGAAAGCTGCAGAAGTCTGTAACAGGTCTATAACAGGTCTATAACAGGTCTATAACAGGTCTATAACAAGTCTATAACAAGTCTATAACAAGTCTATAACAAGTCTATAACAGGTCTATAACAGGTCTATAACAAGTCTACAACAAGTCTATAACAAGTCTATAAAACCGCAATTTTGTCATGTCTGAGTTTCTGTACATCGATAATGCACAAAGGTAAAACACCAACCCAACAAACCGCATATTAAAACATATATATATATATATATATATATATATATATATATATATATATATATATATATATATATATATATTTTTTTTTTTTGTTTTTTTGTGTGTGCTTTTTTTGCCCTTAGGCCAGACTTGGGCATTTGTGGCACCAGGGGCAAGATGTGGCCCTCGGCATGATTTTTAATCTGGCCCCTAGAAAGATTTTAGTTTGATTTTTTAACTGTTAGTAACATCTGTCTGCACTTGTATCGTCAATCATTTCGAAAAGAGTTTAAAGTTTAAACTCTTTTCAAAATTATCTCTGAGAAAAAAAAGGCATTTTGTGGAATGAGAACCAAAAAGAAACAACCACCAGGGACCGAGTCGAAGATGTTTCTGGAAGAGAATCATGTGGAATAACAGCTGCCAGGGACTTTGGATGTCACTGTTATGATCATTGTGAGAAAAAACACCACAATTCAACTATTATTCACAATTATTACTGAGACTGTGTGAAATCTCATCGAATACAATACTATTTCTCAAGTTTTTGAAATTAAACTTTCTGAATGACAAAATAAAGTAAATGTGACAAAAAAAGCCAGATCCCAAAAACATACTTACATATTTATTTATTTTTAATTATAGATTGAATTAAAACCACTTAATTTAGCTTCTAAATCGTCACAATTATTATTATTTTTTAGTCCTTATGATTATATTGACCTAAATAATTATCGATTAACCAAAGTATCTCAGCATTCCTACCAGTGACTATTTGAGTGCTGTTTCTATGACTAACATCATCACAAATACTTCATGGTTGAAATCAAGTACAGGCCCTTTAATACTTTGTAGGCTTTGGAATAAGTAAATACTCAAAAAGGCATAACTTAATAACTGTGTGATTCAAATCTAACGTACGATCCAACGACAAATGACGAGGTGCCAGATCAGATTGTCTTGTAGCTGTCAATGGAAAGCATTAGAGTGTGTGAATATATCTGTGTTTCCTCCATGACACTTCATCAATACCTCTATTACAAGGTGACACGTACGAGAGCCATTTCACCCTGTGCTTATGACATCTGATCTGTCTTCTCACCTTGACGACTATACCTCCTTGCACTCACGCGTAACACTCAAATACACCGGAGTACATATATATATTTTCTATCAAACGCGTGAGAAACGCTGCTGAAATGCATATGCTCCAGAACAAAGCGCCGCAGCTTTCCCACCTCACTTGCGATTCAGCCATTTCAGATTCAATTACCTGTGTGTCAAGTGAAAGACGAGAGGAGCCAAAAGGCGGTTTGCATTATATTTCAATAAACTGTCTTTCCTTTTCGCCGGTATGTTTCCAATAATCTTTTGCTATATTTAAAGGTCCATTGAGTGCATTATTCAAGTCGTTGGGACTGTATTGTACAAGCCATTTCATTTTTTACAGCTTACGAAAATGTGCACGTGGGAAAGCCGGAGAAAACATAATTCAGTCCTGTTTTCTAAGCACCCAAAACCTCCTAAGAACATTCTCCAAGCACGGCAAATGAGGCCAATAACAATAGCAGTTTGCTTCAAGGTATCCCTGATTTAGCAAACTGGAGCGCCGGAATAGGGCAGCAAGATATATATCGCAATGGAAAGAAACTGCAATTTTATTGGTCGTTATTAGCAAATTGCAAAGACTGTAATTACCCAAGTATTTCTCAAACTAAAACAGCGTTCAGACCGCGACGGCAAAGCTTCCATTTCACATCCAAAGTCTATGTCCCGAGCTGATAGTCTCCGTTTTTGGACTTTGTAAAGCAAATACACCAAAGCCACTTTCTCAACCTGGTCTGCCATCGCACCAAGAGAACAGCAACACCGGGAATGTAACAACTGACTGAAGGCTTCTAGATTCATGGATAAAATGGATGGATAAATGGATAAATGGATAAAATTGATGGAAATAAGTCATTTTGATTTATGAATGCCACTGTCTTTGCTACTAAGTGTCTTTTGGTATGTGTTATAGTCTGAATAGTCCATATAGTAATAGTCATTATTCTAATGTCCACTTGTCACTTGAATTACCTCAGCCCGTTTGCAAACAACAACATATCCTGTTTTATAAAGTATAAAACCTGCACCCTGTAGTATAGACTGTTGATATTTCAGTCTTGTCTCAAATGTTAACGCTCCTGGACCCGTTTAAAATGTACACTTCAAACTATTAAATCATAATATAACAAATCTAATTGCAGTGTTTGTCAGAAAAATCCCACCTAGAAAACACTGAGAAGCACTTCCTGTATTACCACCAATGACATCACGAGCTGGAGCATTATAGAGCGCTCCAGAAGCATGGGAGAAAACGCAATAATGAATACAACAAACCAATGTTTTGTGGGCAGGAATATCATAATATGGCTAAATGTTCCAAAAACTCAATGAAGCAGACTATAGGATCCTTTAAATACGTCTTGTTCATTAGCTCTATAATAAACTCATTTGGCAGCTTGTTAGGCACATTAGCATCGGAGTAAAACACACGTCTGCAATAAATCTTCCAGCGTTTTGAACTTATGCCAAATTTCTACGTGAACAAATGGAG
This sequence comes from Eucyclogobius newberryi, assembly GCF_026437365.1. Taxonomy (NCBI): domain Eukaryota; kingdom Metazoa; phylum Chordata; class Actinopteri; order Gobiiformes; family Gobiidae; genus Eucyclogobius; species Eucyclogobius newberryi. Next base: position 3,593,782 of record NW_027316056.1, read on the forward strand.
ATGAATGGCTGTACTGCCTGCACGTAAAGAATATATAAATATTTTTTTTTTTAAATACAAAGCTCATGCATTCGCTCTCATCGGTTCAAATAGGAACTTGTTAAAAATCCAGAGAGTAACTTTAGCACTAGAATAGCACGTGTCACGAGGAGAAAGAGAGAGAGGTGTCCTGTTCCGTCTAGCGCAGCGTAAATGCTTTTCATACGACAGTTTTACGTCGTCTATGGCAGCAGCGTTTCACACTAGCAGCAGAAGCTCATTCAGGAGAATGTCACGACGGCTTTTGTGGGAAACATGTTACGTTCTCCACACGACACACGTTTAACGCTGCCGTACGGAGCATTATGAGCAACAACACAAGCTCACACAGAACCATCTATTTGATACTGTATTTGATCATTATTCAAAGAGGAGAAGGGGTTTAAAAGAAGACAGTTGAGTGGTTGTCTGCAGGTAAAGTCTTGTAAAAAGTTAAAAAAAAAAACAGAAAACAAAAAAAGGCACTCCGTTTGTTTGAAGATTTTAACTTTTTTAAACAGACCTTGTTTTTTTTAAACATTTTTTTATTTATTTTTTTACAGGATTTTACCCTGCAGACAACCACTCTAATATATAAATTTATCTATTTCAATACAATACATTTGGATATATGACCAAACGGTACATTACTTAACACATTTTTTGGAACTATTTAATTTGATGAGAACAATATTTTGGATTTAGTACGGTGTGGATGAAAACAATATAGAGGCTCTGGATGAGATTAGGAATCAACTGATAATTAAAATAAAGAACAATAAAATAATGTTTGTGGTGTGTGGTGGATTACGAGAAGCTGCAAAAAAATTAGGAATAAATAATAATAATAATAATAATAATAATAATAATAATGAAGAATATCCTTAATATTACAAGAAAAAAGTTTGATTGTAAAACATGCAATTTACTCACTGTGACTGTGTTTATTACCAAACCTGTGCTTAAGAACCTCTCTTTTCTTATATAGATTGATATATATAGATATACTTTAAGGACATTTTGAGGAAAAGTAGCTGAGCGAAAATAAAACTATCGACAAATGGAATAAACGGGGAAATCGTTACACCTCTAATATCGACAATGCCACAGCTTCGATCGTATACGACGTTTTAGACACTGCTCTGCTCCGATGGCTCTGGCTGTCACCAGAAGTGATATAGCCCTCATATTTTACATCTGAAAGTGGCCCGGTCTCTCCTTCAAGCTGCGCCTCCTCCTCGGCTCCTCCTCGGCTCCTCCTCGGCTCCTCCTCGGCTCCTCCTCGGCTCCTCCGGCTCTTCCCTTGTGGTAATGGATTCGCTCTAAGTGGATTCTCTGGAACACAAGTGCGAAGGGAGAGACGGGGCTTTCACGCAGGGCACGAATCGTCACCGCGGCCCTTCAAACGGCTCTTATGCATCCTGTACCTGAAGAATCAAGCTTTTACAGGTTACAGGTACTTTTTGTTATAATATTCTAAAGATCATATGGTTCAAAGTGGAAATGAGGGAACTCTGTAGTTGACTTTTCCATAAAAAGTACATATTGCTGATCTTTTGACCTGGTTTATGGTCAATGTCTGGGTCAAAATGGTTCTTGTCAAACAAAAACTGGCACAAAGTTCAGCATCTTAACCTTTTCCCATACAAGTCACTATTTGTCACTTTTGTATTTTGGATAGTTTAAAATTGAGATGCAGCCAAGAATTCTCAAAAACTGCCACAAAAAAAATAATTTAAGAACAAATTACCTTTTTGTTTTCCTCATGGTAGTTAAAAGTGTTCTCATTCCTCAACCAAACTATCGTCATTTGAAAGAACTGAAGCAACAAGATTAATTTGTAGAACCAGTCTTTCAGAATAATAATAAAGAAGTGATGGTCCCTGGTGAAAAAAGTAATCTGGACATTGTTTTAAAAATAGACATTTCGACTTCCATCTGAAAGTCATTTTTAATCTGTTGGAATGGTTGGAGCGGCAGCATTTATACTTTCCTGACCTCTGATTGGTCCTGCTCAAAAGGAGGAGCTATAACTCAAACTTGAACTAACCTTATCTAAGTCTGGCAGTTTCACTCTGACAGCTTATGGCTTATTGAGGTCTGTCCTCCTCTACCTCAGAGCTGAAGTGCCTCGTTTAGACTGGTTTGATTTCTGAGGTTATTGTAAACTGAGGGTAGGTTTTATCTTGGACCATCATTTCTATTTAAGGAAAGGGTTTCTTCTAAAAACTCCTTACCTTACTAATAAAAAAGCTGTATAAAGAATGTATTCATACATGTATCTAACACATTTACAGAACAGGAATGAGTCCGTGTGATCCTCCTTTGTCCAGGTTTGGTCCAAAGTACAAAAAGTACAGTTTTTGGAGGAAAGGTAACTAACTGTAAATAAATGTAAGGCAGCTCAAAAATATTTTTTAAATGTTTATAGCCCCTGTAATGACAGAATCATAATCTGTTAACAGTTAATTCATGTTTTAAAGCCGTTATTGCAGTTAAATATTCTGATAAAAAATCTCACACACAATGTTTTATTTATTTAATCTTTTATGAAAAACCCATTTGGATCAAAACACATTTTTCAACAGTGACCTGACATTTCACTTATTTTCATGTTGTGTTTTTAAATGTTTTTTAATGCTTGGTTACTTGTTCCTCTCTGAAAACCTGGCCACCCTGGCACTCACCGCCTTCCATAGACCTCAAAACATCTTGATTCCAAAAAACAGCGTGGAGATGAATACCTCTGAAACCTTTTCTACGCCCGCACAGGAACGCAAGGTTATAAAGTCCGATTTTTTGGCTCGTTTCCAGCAGCAGAGCATACGGAGCGTCAGAGAGTGAGGCCGGTGCACTGAGTGGAGCGGAGGAGAGGAGAAAAACTCCACGGTTAATGATTTAATGTTGCCACTTGATGGAATGAAGTGTCTTCTGCCTGTTAACGGCGCCAAAGTTAAACCCTCTAGTCACTTAGTCTGTTATGCATCGATTTCTCTGGTCAGCGCTAGATTGATATTGAATATGACTGGCACCACGGTTCTGTGCAGCATGAGGCAATGTGTGCACGTGCTCTCCGTCTCTCTCTTTCACTCTCTTCTTTCTTTCTCTACATTCAAGCTGCAGCATCACAAAAACCAAGCAATTCTGCAAAAGTGTTATCGTCCAAACGCATCCAAAATGAGTTATATTCATTGCGCAAATGGCAAATTGTGATGTAGTGTTTTGTTCATTGTAACGGATTTTGAAACATGTAAAATGCACAGTACAATTTGCATTAATGGTCAATAGTTTGTTTGATGTTTTGGAGGACATCTTGTGGTTAATATGCAAATCTCGATATCATATTAAACTAACTTTTTCATGTTGTATTCTGATGATTGAACATGTAGTGGAAGGATGAAAGGCTCATCGTCCTGCAGTGCTCTACGCTCAGTATTTAAGAGCTAATACCAGGAAGATGTTATTAAAATGCTAATGAAAGCTTTGTTTTGAAAGATTTAAATTTGTATTCATCAAAGTTATTACACAGAAAGTGTCTAGGACAGGCTGGACACTGAAGCATGGTTAAGATAATATAGTTAAGATTTAGCCAACAGAAAATTGAACTTAGAAAAAGAAAAAAAATCTCAGTCTAGCAATTTTTTTGTTTTATAAATTTACCTCCCGATTGTAATTTTATAACATGACAAAATATTTTTTTATTGTTGTAAACTGGGCCAAACCTGCTTTGATTTAAGAAATAGTTTGACAAATAAAAATTGGAAGAAAAATTGTGACATACATTTGGATTAATTCTGAGAAAATTCTAGGCAAATCTACATATAACATGAAGACGTTGTGAAACGGGTCGTGACCAGTCAAAAAGTTACATAGTGCACCTTCAAATTGTTGTATTAAGTTTTCATTGATCAGGATTCAAACCTGTGACACAAAAAGTCTCAAGATCTCATCAAAGACTCAGATCTGCCAAGTTCGCTTCTTTATCGTGACTTTGGGCTTTTTTTCTTTCTTTTTAAAGTCACTTGCAGTTTTGAGGGTTGCATGCTTTTGGAACCATGAATGACTGAAACACAGGCAGTTAAGATAAGATAACAGTTAGTTGTTACAGTTTTTGGTGTTAAACATGCTATCAAAATGTGCTCATCTCATTAGCACTCGTTCAGCAGCGCAGCAACACATAACGTTCAACTTTTTTAGCTTTTATTGGTGGGGCTGGGGTCGTTTTTGTCACTCTTCATACAACACTTGGAGAATACTCCAAGTGTTGTAAGAATTTTTTTGAAAAGGGAAATCAATCAAATACATGTAATGTAATAATGTATTATGTAATAATAATAATATTTTAGTTCGCGCATCCCGTTTAAGTCATGTATATGGAAAAATAGACCTTGGTTGCTGTACTCTTTCAATGCGTTCCATCCGACCCATTGTATTATTCATTCCCAACACTTCTCTTTACTGTATTAAACAACTTGAAGAAAAAACAACCCAGATCCCATGTATTAAAATAAATAAATAAATAGAAAAACGTCATCGCGGTGACAGCTCTTGAGAAATATGCACGTTTAATACCTCTGTACTTACATATTCACCTTTGATATTGCAGTCATCCGTCTTAAACTGTGCACATGCTCCGATCTGATCAAATGGCACTGAATAACCTGAATAACAATCTAATATATGCAGTTTAGGTGCAGCAACCCGAGTAAATATGTCAACGACACATGAAGCCTGCACGCTCGGGTCACCTGATGTATAGTTTAATAAGCGAGCATCATCAATATTTGAGTGCATATTAGTTTAAATAGTGTTTTCAGGTAGTTGATAGTGAGAGTAGGAGAGCATACAAAAATATTAATCCAATGTAGATTTTTAGATTGTGTTGGTTACAACTTTGGTCGGTTCTTTCTTATAAAATGTGGACCTTCCTGAATAAAAAGATGAGTTATACAAATGACTGCACTTTGTTGTGTAATTACATTTGGATAAACAAGTGCTTCGGTAGAAACGTTTCCAGTGTCAAGGGACAAAAATTAATATCATGGTATGTTTTAGGGATTATCTCCATGACGATATTCAGATCATATTTTAACAATGCATCAGGAATTTGCCTGTAAATGTCTTGGTTGAGGTTTAAGTGTCGCACAGAGCATAAATTGGGCATGAAATTAACAATAAAACGGAAATTAGGCTTGACTTTTCTGTCTCTTTTTGAGTTAATTTTAAAAAGTGGTAGACAGTATACTCTATACATATTCTAATTCTAAACAACTGTGATATTATACGTTATTCGATACATCGCACACGTCTAAAAACAAGACATTTCAAGAGAAATGCTTAGTTTTAGGCTTATTCTTTTTTCTTTTTAACATGACGATAGTATAACGGTTATTTTCATTTGTATTTCTTTTAGATGAAGTTGTGCAAAATATCAAAGTGTCGAAGATGAAGATGAAAAATTATCAAAAATATGTCTGAATTCAAAAGAAAAAAGAAAACGCTGCAAAGAGGGCTGAATTTGAATGGTATAAACAGGGTATAAAGTGTTATTAAAGTTCTCTATTGGTCATTTTACAGACTTTTCACATTTTGTCCGACCCTTAAACCTCAAGGAACACATTTTACCAAACTTGCCAAACTTTCTACTGATTATGATTAAAAACGCACATTCTGCCGACGAATCTGCAGAGAAGAATGCCATTCATGCCTCAAAATTACACGCACAAACTCTACGGGTATTAAATCATCTCTGCTTCTACAAGCTGAGGCCACTGTATGTTTTTGTAAATGGGCTCGATACATAAACTATAGCGTTACGTTTATTAAAATGTAGAGATATATTTACATTTGAAGACGTTTTGGAGGAGATAAATAAACTTACACAAGCAAAAATGTAAAGGCTAATTGAGATTACGGTGGATTTCATGCTCGTCGCTGTGGGAATTATGTCTTGTTTTGCAGAATATCTTTTAACATAACATTTTTATGGAATAAGTGGTTGTACAGAGACACAGTGGGATAAGCATTTGCCCTCTAACAGTCAGGTCAACAGTTTGAATTTGTTGTGTGCTTGGCTTCAAGCAGATGATTATAATAAGGTTTCAAGGTTCATCAATTTAAAATACATGAATGAGTTATTTAGTTATGATTGATTTTAAATGTGATGATGCGGTGATTTGGGTCAGTTTATTGCGTTATAATATTATTTTACATATATATTTTGACCATTTTACATGATAAATTCAATATTTTTATGGTCATTGTCATAGTATATAATAAAAATAACAATAAAAATCGTATTATTATAATAATATAATAATTATAATACAATGTAATAAACCAAAACCTCAGGTGTAAAAAATGTAATCATTCATAAATTAGTTTATGTAGAATGCTAGGCCTTATGTAGAATGTTTAGACTGGTTTGATTTCTGAGGTTAGAATGTTTGTTGTTTCTTTTCTTTTTCTTTTTTAATGTTTCTTTTTCTTTTTGGTTGAATGATTTATTTTCGTCTGTCATTTTTTTGTCGTCTACTTTTTATCTATTTTTGTTTTGCTGTGTTCTTTTTTGTATTTGTACCTTTATGTCTGTATTTTTATATTTTTTATACAACTTGATGGTCCAAAAACCCATAATTCTACTTAGTTTATTATTCAGATGTTTAAATTGCCTTCTATATTTCTTTAAACACTCATGACATCCTTCCCTTCCTGTTCTGAGCTTGCTGGATTTGTAATAGAAGTGTAATAGCCGAGGTTAAAGTGTTAAGAAGCTTAGAATATCGAAATGGATTAAGTGTTTTGTTGACACATAGTAAAATAATCTGGTTAGTAAAAACACTTCCTGGCCCTCGCTCGCCTTCCTCTCCACTGTCCCACGTTCCTCTGACCGTCTCTGTCCGGTCAGTCGCACTATAGATTCAACGTCGGTGCGTTTAGCGCGAAAGTTCAACGCAGACAAACGACAAAGGCCGATGTGGGGTGGAACTGACTGTTTTAATCCCGTTTCATAATCCACGTGAGGACATCTGTCTGTTGGTCCTAGTGTCGGCAATAACGACCGTCATCATTTCTGTGCAACAAGTACGGCTGTGCGAATGATCACGTTTGAATCGAGATCGAGATTCAGTCACTTCTAAAAGTCTGTCAGGCTTCAGGGTATTTCTAATGGACAGATCTAAAGCCAATCATCTGTCAGCAAAAGGAAGAAATGTGACGTTTGTGTTTGCTTTAAATTACAAATATTAGACGTTTGTACTTTTTTTAATGCTCATGGAATTCCCAATATATATATATATATATATATATATATATATATATTGTTTTTTATTTTTTAATATACAGCAACAAATACAATAAACAGAACAGGACCAGAGAGAACATAGATAAAGAATAATGATAAAAGACATCTAGTTTAAACTAAGGCACCCAAACTCCAAAATAAACGTCACAGTTCGTCCAAAGTCCAAACGTGATCTTCTCTATATTTCATGTTAGTTATAATGTTGGTCCAGTGCTCAGGGAACTCATATTGGAAGTTATTTGTCTTTAATATAATCTATATAAGAAAAAAAAAGGTCTAATATTAGTTCATAGTTCAATAGTTGGTATCAGATCCCCAGCCCCAGCAATACGCATTTTACGTAGAAGAGATATTGTAGATGACATACAGTTACTTTGAGTGTCTGTGCACGGGGTCAGAGTCCACGGGGTCAGAGTCCACGGGGTCAGAGTCCACGGGGTCAGAGTCCACGGGGTCAGAGTCCACAGGGTCAGAGTCCACGGGGTCAGAGTCCACGGGGTCAGAGTCCACGGGGTCAGAGTCCACGGGGTCAGAGTCCAGTGGGGACTTGCACATGTTTGGATGAGCAATTAGCGTTTTAAAAAGCTCCTGCCATAGAAACAATAAATGGATGTATTTGAAATGTCCTTCTGGCAGCTGAAAAGAAGGCCATCACGAAGAAACGGATGACACACGTTGGACCGACAGTCGGGTGACAGAGGATGTCCGTGGGATGGACAAATGGTGGACTTCTTTGACAATCACTGGCACAAGTCGGATAAACATGCCAAGAAACATTTTCCGTGATTTATCAGCTACACGTGTTTTGTTTTGTTGTTCAATCTCTATTGTTTTTTTGTGTTTTTTTTTTTTTTTTTACAGTTCACTCTCTCTAGCTTTTTTCTGTTGCTTTTGTTGTTTGTTGTTTGTTTGTTATTTGGTAGTTCTCACTCTCCTTTTGTTTAGACAGGTAAAACCTATTGAGAGGGTTAGGGTTAAAAACAGAATCCAGATTAGACAAATAAAAACAGGATGTTCAAATAAAACACAAAGAAAACGTGCAATAAAACAATCAATAATATTAAAAAAATACATAAAAACACACTTACACATACAGTATGATAACAAAAAAAATCATATAAAACGAGAACACTTGACCAGTGCTTTTAAAATGCTTTAAAATCTTTAAGACATTTTTAATTTGACTTTTGTTCCACAGGTAGGGAGAACATTTGATAAAAGCCTTTTTCTCCTGTCTCTGTGTTGACTCTGTGCAACTGTAAAATAAAAAAAAATCTCAAGCAGTGAATACTTGATCTGATGTACAGCAAACATGATAAATAATCAGGGAAACTGTCAATGAGAGCTTTAGCTTCAGCTCTGAGGTTCATTACAGGAGAAGGAAACAGAACTCACCACTGTCAGTTTTATTCTAAACCAGAATGACAATCATTAGATGTAATGATGTCTTTTTACATCTAATGATTGCCATTCTGCTTTAGAATATATTTTATATTATATTTATTATATATTTATTATATTTAGAATTTTCGATCATTTTTCATAATGCGCACTGGACTATAAGGCGCATTAAGCAAAACAAAAAGTCAGTCTGTTGAACTTTATTAATGCAGTATGCGCGGAAAGTGGCCAGCTTTTCTTCGTAATCTTTCGGCAGTTGCTATGAGATATTAATTAAACCATAATTATCATACAATTATATTAAACAAGGCGTAGTGGATTATAAAGCGCACTGTCATTTTTGGAGAAAATTTAAGGCTTTTAAAGTGCGCCTTATAGTCCGTAACTTACAGTAACGGCTCTCTGAAAAAACAACAACATAAAAAAAAACACCATTAGTTTAACATTAGGCTAACTGAAAATGAGACAACCCAACCTGGATCTCTTTCTTTCCCTGGCTCATATGGTGCAGTTGTCTCCTGCATGTTCTTCCCGTGGAGGCCCCGCCCCATGACACCTGGGCTGTTAGTGCCGTGTGCATAAGTCGTAACGTGACTCCTGCGTTTACCTTCTGCAGATCCACCTGTGAATCCGGATTGTTCAGGGAGGACACAGCGTAAACCTACACCTTTCCGTTACCGTCGGCGTGGGACAGCGCTGATATCGGGTGACAGAGGAGTGGCAGCTGGGCACCCGGGGGTTATCGGCGTCGTTATGTGTGTGTGTGCGTGTTTAGAGGGTCCTGGGGGGACTTACACCTGTTCAGATGATCAGTTATGGAGACCCGTGTTTCCTCTGGGGTTCCTCGTCACATCAGGTCTTTGTTAAAGCGGATATACAGTGATCCCTCGCTATATCGTGGTTCACTTTTCACGGTCTCGCTGCTTCGTGGATTTTCATCATGCATTGTGTTCTGCATTCTGATTGGCTAAACAGTCTCTCCGCGTCTTCTCTACCTGTGTGTCAATAACGTTATGGATTCATATGAACACGTACGTAAAACCGCTTGCCAAATTGAATTTTGCGAGGCCGGTGAGAGCGAGCGTGTGAGCTTCAATGTTTTATGGAGTATTTCATTGTATAATAACTGTAAAAAAATAAAGGTTTCTACTTCGCGGATTTCGACTCCCGCGGGTTCTTCTTGGAATGTAACCCCCGCGATAGACGAGGGATCACTGTATTGTGCTAAGTATCTAACTGTGACATAATTAGATAATCATTTCACATTTTGCAAACTGTCATATCGATCAAACCCTAAAAATGGAAACAGATAAGCCCCGCCTCTTCCCAGTGACACTATAACAAGCAGCAGACTATCATTTACTTGTTTTTGTTCTTTAAAAGTGGCTTTAAAATAATCACAACTTAGCACATGGATGTGGGATGGGATAGGGGGAGGGTGAAAACAGGACTTTTCTCAGTCCTCGAGTTTCACGACAATATGGGATTAATCAAACAGGATTAATTAAAAAGGTGGGAGGCGAGAGGGGAGGGGGGGGAGAGGGGGTTGAGAGGGGGGATGGTGACGCGGTCTTGCCCCACCGCCCGCCAGTTTGGAGATTGGAGGAAAGGAGATAGTCTGTAATATAGCTAAACACTGCGGGAATCAATCAAAAAAACACTCTGAGTACACATATGAAGCACAAATAGCAATGTAAGAAGGTTAAAAGCTCTGAAAAGTCGATTTTGAATGTTATGGGACCTTTAAGGTTAGGGTTTAGGGTTAGGGTTAGGGTTAGGGTTAGGGTTAGGGTTAAGGTTAGGGTTAGGGTTAGGGTTAAGGTTAAGGTTAGGGTTAGGGTTAGGGTTAAGGTTAGGGTTAGGGTTAGGGTTAAGGTTAAGGTTAGGGTTAGGGTTAAGGTTAGGGTTAGGGTTAGGGTTAGGGTTAGGGTTAGGGTTAAGGTTAGGGTTAGGGTTAAAGTTAGGGTTAGGGTTAGGGTTAGGGTTAAAGTTAGGGTTAGGGTTAGCCATGAGGCTATATGGCCGTGCCGCGGCTCCTGAAACTGCTGGGTTATTTGACCGCGCCGTGGCTCTGCAGCCACTACCTTTGAAAATACTTTAACCCTACTCCTAAAAAAGGTCTTTTTTAAGTCTTATTTAAACTATACAAAAGATCATGTGTTTCATTGGTTAGCATTTCATATTGGCACATTTTAACTCTGATTTTCTTACCCTGAAAAAACATGTTTCATTCTTTTTGTATGTGTCTGTGTGTGTGTGTTCATGTCATGTCATGTCCTGTATTTATTTTTTATATAATTTTAAATGCATTCGGAAAAAAAAATTGGAGTATAATTGTCATTACATGTATGTTATGTATTTGTCCCATATATAAAATAAATTCTATATTCTCTCACTTTACTAAAGCTTTACTTTGCTGAATTCACTGTGCTTTTTACACTATTGAATTTGAGAGCTTGAATTAATTAATTTTCTGAATTTAAAGAGAATATTTATTCTAACCCGACGGCTTTAAAATTAGGCTTAGGTTAGTTATGAGTCTGTTTTCAGCTTCACATAGAAAATAAACTTAAGCCCGTATAACGTCCCTCTTCAACACAACAACCCGACCTGTGTCTCGTGTGTTGCCGTTGTGTTGTGTGTGCGTTTGTTTTGCTGATCCACTGGGGACGCACAGCCAGACGTCTCAAGTCTAATATTTCCTCTCTGGAGAACAAACAATGCGCTGAGCCTTCTCCTTTTCTCCATCCTCCTTTATCCTCCACTTTCCCTTCCTCTTTCTGAACTCCGTGGATTCCCAGTCTCTCATCTCTCCGTCTCTCTCTCCGGCTTGTCGTCTTCTCTTCTGCCGTGAGAACAAAGCGGCCGGTGGGTTTGAGTTACTGTACACACTTTCTCCTCTGTGTTTGGGCGCAGGGGTCAGTGTCCGGGGAGCGCTAATGTGTGTCTCTGTGGGGCAGATGTGGCTCGCGGTGTCTGAATACAAACACGCTTCTATCAGGGCAGGTCGTGGCAGAGCGGCAGCTGCTCACCACAATACAATCACAAAGTACAGAACGAGTGGGTGTACATTAAGTTATATTGTATTAGTCTATTTTTCTATTTTTATCCATGGGTTACATAAGGAATTAGGAGCAGAAACCATTTTAAACTAAATATGATGTACCGTATTTTCCGGACTATAAGTCGCACCGGAGTATAAATCTCACCAGCCAAAAAATGCATAATAGAGAAGTAAACTGGAGCTGCACTGGAGTGTAAAAGTGTGAAAACAAATAACAAATAATATCACATATAAGTCGCTCCGGAGTATAAGTATATGTCACGACCCGCCAAAAACTATGAAAAAAGGTGAGACTTTTAATAGGAGCAAAGTCCTCAGAATGAACCACATGAATAGTTGTTTTAGAATTAAGATTTCCTCTTTAATTTTTCTTAAAACATAAAACAAAGATTATAAAACCTTAATAAACTGTACATATATTTAGCGCTCAGAAAAGCACTGAAAAAAAAAACAACATGTAATAAAAAAATGAAAGCATTTTAACTAGGTTGTTTTGCAATAAAAACAAAATGTATTTATATAAATGATACCACTTTATAATAACTATATTTTTTTTCCTTGACAAAGTGTGAACAACGACTACATTAAGGTGAGGGTTGGGAATTATGTGTTAGAGCATAGTTACTATTCCTTCATCTTTCGAGTCTTTGTTCATCCTTAAGGCAAGAGTAAGTGTAGTTATTATAAAGTAGTACCATCTAAATGTGTCACCAATTCAGCAGAGATGAGCCCAAATCTGAGTCTCATTTCCTCGTGGCGTGGACTGCCGATTAGTCCTGCCACGTATCAATCATGAAACGCACCTACCGCTCACCTGCAGCCTCGTGCGGCTCGTCCCCAGGAGAGCAACACGTTTCCCCTTGTCTAAGCGGATTGATCATCATAATATAGTTATAGAAGAGACAGAAATCTACGGGAGACGAGAGATGATGCGATCCGTTGCGCAAATAAACAAACGCATGTGTGCGTCCGCTCGGGGGGAGTGTGCTTGTGCACTTCCGCTTGAGTCCTGAAATCGTCAAAAAAATCGTCCATTACGCCTTTAAGTCACTGTAATCTTGGAAGGGGAATTCTCGCTATTTTTGTAAAATCACAAACACTTGAGAATCCATATTGTTGATTTCCTGCATTTGATTGTGATTGGACCTGAACCACCAGTGATGAGACTGGGCCAATCACAGAGCAGAAATGTGGTTTGGGCGGAGCCAGCAGCACCGGTGGACTGATATATGTGTAGAACTAGATTAAGAGTGCTGCACATCACTGTTTTTTTTTAATTACTATTAGTTTTGACTATTGTAGCTCCAGTTTGTAACATTTCAGCCACAACAATGCCACGATGACATTCATTTCCCGGGTTCTCACGGCGTGTTTCAGCAAACAGTAAATTCTCCTTCACAGAGAGCGAGCCCAGAGGCAGCAGGAACACGCCCGACATAAGACAATCACATCAGCATTTACTGGCACAACTTTGTCTCGTTTCAATGTTTTTGTTTCAATCCATCTGAAAAAGTTCCGGAGAAGCGCTGGGAGTGAACTCTTTGAGGGTGATACAGTGTCGCGCTCTGTTATGTCAACCTCTTCATTTTCACCAAGCTCCGTTTAGTCTGCGCTCCACAGGAATGTAACACAAGTTTGGATCTGGCGGTTTAAAGATGTCCATATGTGAAGGTGTGTGACGGACGACGAGCGAGGAAAGGACGTCCACCTTTTATATCTTACAGAAATATTTCAACAACAACAGACATGGCTCTTGTAGAAGATTTACAGCCTTTACTGATGCGTTCTTACATGTTTTATGTACAGTTCAGCTGATGTGTTTTATGTGTTTTGACTTTCACACTGTTCAGTTAACACAGCATTTATTCCTTTTTGGTGATTCCTTAGCAGTATTGCTTTTGTTCCCATTTTACTTTTTCCAATTGAGCCGTTATTTCTAACATTCATCTTTGTATAATGTCTGTATTCATTGCACTTTTTTGTTGCTGTTAATTTTTCAATGTAAAAATATTAATAACAAATTTAATTATGCAAGTATATAAAATGCACAATAAAATTAATACAGTAAATGAATACATAAATAAAAAGCAAAACTCAAGAACTGAATAACTATTGATAAAGACAGATTTTACTTAAGCTCTTGGTTACGTGAACGATCATCGAATATTAAAGAAAAAAAATACAATGTTTTCCTCTTTAATCAACTCCAAAACGTTTCATGTTTCTGCCCCCACCACACAAAAGTCAAATTAATAAAACAGGCTAAATTAAAGAGTCTTATCTCCTTGCTAACATCGCACAAACCTTATTAAAGATTGCATTTAGTTTTCTCTTTCCCGCACACACATTTTTTTTCTTTTTATCAAACCTTGCAGCTGCGTCGCAATTAGCCTTAGAAAAGATGACGACTACTCACTTTTCGACAAGTGCGTCCTCAGAGCTCTGACATCCACAGCGCTGTGCCATTTAATAAAAAACATTAACAAACTTAATACGGGAAAGGCGCACGCTCAGCACTTTACATAGTACTGTTAATTACCACGCGGGGTCCGCAGTGTGTTTGTCTCTCAACGCCAGTGCCAAATGTAAGAGAATTGCTTTATTAAAGACTCACCTGTTCGGTTCACACACACTTTAATATTACTGTCATGAAATAAGAGCAAAGGCCTCAACCGACAAACACAACAATCTGCACAGCTTAGTTTGTGTTTGAGGCACCGGGACTAAGCTTTTTATCCATGTATCATATTACTATCCAATAAGTACTTATAGATGTGTTATTCCAACTATCCGTTAAACAAGAGCTCATATTATGATTAAAAAGCTGTTAAAAATGTGTATTATCTTTTTTTCAAACAGGAATATTCTATTAAGGCGAGACACTACAGGTCGGACTCTGTTTTATTATTGTTAATATGTTTTAGTATTTAATTTAATCAACTTGCATTCATTGATTTATAGCTTTAAAATTTGTACCTAACAATATTTAAAGGGATCTTACAGAATAATTTGTCTAAGTCTAATAAAATAGGCATTTTTTAATGCCAAGTTTCAGTTTAATCCAAATCCCCTCTGTATTTTTAGTTCTGTTTAATCATAATTATTTCTTATATCAAATATGTCAAATTGCAGAGTCATTTTGCAGCTTTAGATGTCCCAAACATGTGCATTTTTAACATAAAAACACTGAATAATGAAGATTTCTTATGGGAGTAAACTACAGGTAAATGATCAAATTGATATTCAGGTTAATTATTTGTTTATCTAGTCACCTGCAGTGTCTTCCCTTAATAATAAAGACAATAAACCTGGGAACTACAGTTACTCAAAAATAACATATGCTAGTATTATAATGAGTAAACACATTCACCAGTATCAAGTCTTTCCTTTAAGAGAAACGCAATATGTAAAGAAACCAAGACAGCACTGCCAGTGTCAACATTATGTGTCCATATATTTACTGAGATGAAGCCAAAGAAGTTTGACAGAGGATAAAAGACCGAGAGAAAGAGAGAACAAAAGAAAGAAAGAAAGACCCTGAGAAAAAGAAGCTAAACATCCATGACAATCAATTGTCGCTGTTCCACTGGCTCTTGTCTGGCGTCCTGCACAAGTGTGTGGGACTAGTCTCCACACTTGTCCTGTTCATGCAAGCTGTATGTAGGACAAGTATATGTAATGTTTAGGGTAAGCACAGGCTTTTGTTTAGTGTCCTGTTTCTGTTAAGTTTAGACAGTAGTGTTCAGTAGTGTTGAAAAAGATTACTGCACATTCAAATTGCCACTAAGCAGCCCCCAATATGTCTGGTTATTAATAGTTGCAAAGTACAATGAGGATGATAATAATTGTGGGACAACTCTGCTTTTGCTGAAGTTATTATTAAATTAAAATCTTGTTCTTGTGGAAATAGTGTGTATTGTCCCTTTCCTTGTGTAAAAGCTGCTTCAGGGAGACAGTTTCTTCCATCGTCGCTGTTCATCTTGTTCAATGCTTTAGGCTGAGCTCACACTTGCACAATCACGACATCAAATTTGAGACTGAAGTGGGACTAAACCGGGACGACACCAGGACTAAAACAGGATTAGAGCGGGAGCAACCTAAATCTACTCGCCATGTTTCGACCGGCCCCTGGTCCCTCGGATGGGTTTGCCAAGAAGCGTTTTCAGAGTTCTTCTAAAAGTCTGGCTCTTGCACCGGAACCAGACGTTTTAATCATGAGGCTAATCACAGCAACTCAAAGATATTTAGTCATTTCAAGTTTGTGGCGCTGAGAGACATGGCTAAAGTCAGGAGTAAACAGGAAACGGCTCCAAAAGCAAACCAGTGGAAACAAGCCTCATTAGGGCCCAAACCAGGACCAGCAAGTGTGAACTCACCCTCACTGTACAGCATGTCGTGTGTCTGTATCATATGTGCGACACAGTGTCAGAAAGCGGAGACGTAAAATTTCCGTTCCTACCGTTGTCGCTGTCGGACTTGTTCTCGTGCTCCGTGTCGGTCAGCGTGAGCACGGAGTTGGAGCGGCTGGACAAACAGGAGCTGCGTCCGGAAGTCTTCCCCAGCCCGCCGCGGCCCCACAGCCTCATGGCCCGCTCAGGGGACATCACGGCCCCGCTGTCGGGCTCCATGTCCGGACACGTGCCCACGGAGAAGCCCCTGTGAGGAAGGCCCATCTCCGAGCAGAACGCCAGGCCGCGGCGAGGAGGAGGAGGCTCGCAGATGCCCAGCTGACGAAGGCTGAAGTGCTGACCTGGAACAGATGAGAGACAACAGGGTGGTAATACTGACACTGTTACTACTATTACTACTATTACTACTAATACTACTACAGCTACTACCAACCAACTCAAGCTAAGGTACTGACCTGACACAAAAAGAGACTGGATATAACAATAATGCTATCGTACTACCGTATTTTCCTGACTATAAGTCATTGTTTGGCCGGGGTGCGTCTTATACTCCGGAGCAACTTATACATGATATTATTTGTTATTTTCATCCTGGCAACCGTATTTCACATGTTGATCATTTTCACATGACAACCGCTAGAGGGCGCTCTAGGCTCTAAGCGACGCAGAAGAATAATCTGCTCTTCCTCTGGAGTTTGTGGAGTTGTTTAGAAGTGACACAGAGGAAGAAGAATTCAATGGATTTAGTGATTTGGGGTCAAACTGATGCTTTGCTAAACTTGTTAGCATGCTCTTTATGCTATAGTTATCTGAATAACTGTTCATATGTTACGTTAACATACCAGACACTTACCACAGTTCGTTGTCTGTGCGTCATGTAGCTGAAGGTGTTAGCGTTAGCATACGTACACCTATTCACCATGTTCTCTCATCTGTTCTTATTTTAAATTGCATACTTGCAGACTTATACTCCAGTGCGACTTATATATGTATTTTTCTTCTCTATTATGCATTTTTTGGCTGGTGCAACTTATACTCTGGAGCGACTTATAGTCCGGAAAATATGGTATACTACTTTTACTATTACTTGCTCAAGAAAAAAGATTACTACTACAAGCAAAGTTAGTACTACAACTGCCAGTGCAACTATGGATACTTCTGTTGCAGGCTGAAGTGCTCACGGGACATAACTGAGACAAACATCCACCACTACTATTACTACTATTAAACTACATTTCTAACCATGCACATCTCCTGCATGAAGCGTTCTGCTGTTTTAGAACACTACTGCAAGAAAAAAGTTGAATTCCTGCATGATTGATTGCCCTCTGTGCGCCTGGACTCCTGCACCCACATGACCAGAGCGCTCTTGCCCCTCACACCTGGAATATGTCTCAATTGCAACACAAGGAAATGCAAATTGCTGAATGAAATATGCTGTTAGTGTGAGTGTGTTCAGGTGTTTTTTTTTTTTTATTTAAAATGATTTATTCACAAAAAAATATGTAATGTGAGTGTAAAACAGCTGCTTTCCCTTCCCCAGCTCAGAGTCGAACAGCAGCTGACTACATGGGTGTAAAAAGAAAAGATAAATAATAAATATACAACATATTATTTCTGCTGGTTTGTCTGAAGTGTTAAAGAAGTTGGTTCTCAGACTGGTGACGGTGTTTTCTGAGTCTCAGTGTGAGATTAGACAGATCTAGGCAGCTTATTATTCAAACTATTACATCAATAAGTGACATGTATTTAATGATGTTAATGAAAAATGCCACGAGTACAATACATTACATCAGCTTTTAATGATAACAGACATACTGAACATACTGCTACTATTACTACATAAAAACGTTCAGATACAGTGATGGCTCATTTTATTGTCATTGCACATATTTGTAGAACAAAAATAATTAGCAAATTGTAAATTCAGTGAGCATTTTATAATGATTGTATTTATTGTGATCTTGTGTTCGGTAAAGTACCTTTTACTTTCTGTACAAATTCTCTTCCACAGATAAATTCTTTAGCCAACATTTTCAGTAATTATAAAAAAAACGTCTCTTATTATTTTTGCATGTCACTCAATGTCAATTTGTTGTTTCTGATCATAGGTTTCAGAATTGTGAAACATTTTGACTTTTTCCATAGCAAGGAACAATTTTTTATTAAATATTAGATATTTTGAATGGGGGAAAATTCCTCAAAATGTTGCATACAACAATAAGCTAAACCCATGAGGATATTTTTAAATTAATGAAAAGAAGAAAATAATATTCATTTAAAAATACTGCTATTCATCTTTGATCACCAAATAATTAAAGAATTATGTTTAAAAAAAGGCTTTGGTTAATTAATGGTAGAACAACAGATAACGAAAGCTGCGTTCAATTAAAACTTGTATTAATTTTAATGAGCTTCATTAGGGCAGCACAGAAAAGATGATGGAGTAATTATGATTTTTTAATTTCTCAAATATTGACTTGCTGCTAATTGGCACCAAAGAACAATGGACGCTTTCTGTCGCCGGAAACAACATTGTTAAGAGGAAAAGGAAGAGTATGAAACTTGTTGTTTTTTTGTTGTGGAAATGTTTTTTTAATTATTTAAAATGTAGAATAAGTCTTTAAGTCAAGATCAGACATGCAGTGAACTAAACAAAATGTAGATGAACAAAAGTGTAGATTGTACACTGCTGTTGTGATTTTGGGCATTAAAAAAATACTTTGAATTTGATTTAATTTCATTAATAAAGATCATGTAAGGAAAAGTATGTCCAGCTAAGTGTCCAAAAAAAAAAAAAAAAAATTATATTGATAATGATATTGTCAGTTGTTAAAATCTTTACACAAATGGTATGATATTGTGAATTAAAAATAGTCCACCAGCAACCATGTTAATTTTAACCAGATACATTTTTTGGCCTGAAGGCTTGATTTTATTGTACAGACGGCAAATGTCGAGAAAAAAATGTTTTTAGTTTTGGTTTATTTTAGTTGATGGACTTTCATGCTAATTTTGTCAACCAGAAATTATGTTTTTTATTCTAGGGAGTGTCTGCAGAGCCGTGGCGCGCGGACAAAACTGCCATGTTATTTTTGTGCCGGCCGCGGCTCCTGAAACTGCGCCGCTATTTGACCGCATTTTAGCGCCGTTTTAGACCGCGCCGGGTTAAGGTTAGGGTTAGGGTTAGGGTTAGTGTTAAGGTTAGGGTTAAGGTTAATGTTAGCGTTAAGGTTAGGGTTAGCCATGACGCTATAAGAGAAGTCCCGCGGTTCCTGAAACTGCGCAGCCATTTGACCGCGGGCCGTGGCTGCAGGCCCTTTATTCTAACCATGATCAATTGTACGTCAAGGTCTCGCAGAGACTGGATTTTTTTTTGTTCAAGATCAGTTTTATTTTTCTGTACTTTTACTTAAAGGTGGTATGGACGATTTTTTTCAGCAAATTTTTTTATCATATTTCCTCGTGGCGTGGATAAATCATTTGTCCTGCCACGTATCAATCATAAAACGCACCTACCGCTCACCTGCAGCCGCGTCAGGCTCGTCCCCACGTTTCCGCGTGCCTAAGCGCATGGATCTATCATAATATAGTTCCCTCAGTGTACGGGGCAAAATGAAGACGGAGAAAGACAGTTCGAGCTGACGCAGAAGTGGACAGAAATCAACGGGAGACGAGAGATGCGATGCGCTCCGTTGCGCTAATAAACAAACACACGTGTGTGTTGTATCGGTCCGCACGGGTGCGGACCGATAGTGCCGCACCCGTGCGCATGTGCACTTCCGCCTGCGTTCTCAAATCGCCGAAAAATCGTCCATACCCCCTTTAAGTGACAAAAAAAAGAGTACTTCTTCCACCACGGAAAAAATGTCACAGTAAATTATAATATGACATAATATAAGAGGTAAAATACATGTACAGCTTTCTACAGCAACATTAGCTGTTATAAATTAAAAGACAGATTAAACCTGTGTGTGTGTGTGTGTGTTTGTGTGTGTGTAACAGATATTCTTTTTTACCTGGCCTGGTGTAGTCATCCTGATCGCGACGCACCATTTCCTTGTGCACTTTGGTTGTTCCGTACAGTAACCTGACACACAAGACACACGTGTAATAGTTCAACTTCTGCAGTTAACACATCAGATATGTATTTTATTTTATTAAGTTTCCACAAAGATGAACTTGATGTGATTTTATTAATAACAGTTAATAATTGTGTGGTGAGGATGACTTGAAAGTCAAGATATCCACGTTTAATTATTCTTATACTGACATTGTAGAAAAAGGATTATTTGAAACAAGATGTTTGAACTCTCATCCAAGAGTCATTCTCAGATTAAAAATGACTCTTGGATGAGCGTCGAAACAGTGTCCAGATGAATACAACTGAATCTTTTTCTATAATGGAACACTCCTGATGAATGAGGGATTATTCTGAATTATACTGGCACTAAATTCATGCATGAGAAATTGGACTGGTTATTGGAAGACTTTTATATTGTGTAGTAAAGTGTTTCTGTCACAAACATAACACATCTCTTTTATAGTTTAATGCTTAGTGCAGACATACTTATGCTACGAGACATGTGACTAACTAACTAACTAACTAACAATTACTTTATAATACAAAAACAACAATTACAGAGGAATGTATGAATGAAATTTGCTTTCTACACATTTTTAATTCAAAGAGCTATTAAAAGACTAAACAAAACAACAGCTCTCAAAACTAAACTAAAAGGTAAAGGAAACAGATTGTTGTGTCAGCACTCGTATGTTATCCTGTACAATGTGTTTCTTTTTTTTCCCTTTTTTTGTGTTCTGTATGATGTTTTGAAACTGTCAGATGTAATTATGTAATTGCCTGACTGTATTTGACTATTGACCACAAGAAGAAAACAGACTGTTTGCTAATGGGGATCCAAATAAATAAAACGGCACTGGAACCCTGGCCCCCTGTTGGCGGACCCCTCACCAGAAAAGTGACATGTGATGATGCAGAGATGATTCAAATGCATAGCTGTGTGAAGTGTGTGAAACCTGGTCTGGTCCTGGTGTTGGTCGAAGGCCTTGAGTGTCTCACTGGAGGAATAGGACTTCTGTGTGGGGACTCGCAGTCCCTGAGAACCCAGAACACAGTCCTCACTGTCGCCAGAAGAACCTACAAACAAACAAAGGGAAACAGATAAAGCAAATAATGTAGTGTATAAAAATGTAAAATATCAACCATATCTATTGCACGGATAAAAGCCATTAAATTGACGGTTGCCTGGTTCCGATTTCCTCAAAAGTTAAAAGTTTATGGACATACAGAATCTACTGAACACATCACAGCGGTTCTCATCCGACTCCACTGGCTTCCCATAACCCACAGAATCAAGTTGAAAGTCCTCATCCTGACATTCAAGGCACTCCAGTGTCTGGCCCTGACCCGCTCCATCTGTGCACCCCGTCCCGCTCTCTCCATTCTTCATCTATTAAAATGGTCACTGTAGGGGCCAGAGCATTCAGTCACTCCGCCCCCAAACTCTGGAACAATGTACCAATTCATCTGCGTGAGCTGGATTCTTTGGACAAACATTATAAATTGAA
The DNA here is from genome assembly GCF_026437365.1 of Eucyclogobius newberryi. Lineage (NCBI taxonomy): Eukaryota > Metazoa > Chordata > Actinopteri > Gobiiformes > Gobiidae > Eucyclogobius > Eucyclogobius newberryi. The sequence goes on from NW_027316056.1 coordinate 3,615,569, forward strand.
TTGAATTTAGTTGAAGTGAATTGAATTTAGTTGAATTGAATTAGTTGAATTGAATTGAATTTTATTTATTTTATTTATTTCATTTATTTTATTTACTTTTTAAAAACAGAACAAGACACAGAGAACGAAAAAAGTATATGTATTTTTTTTTTTTTAAGTCCATTGATATTTCAGTCCAGTCCTCGACACTTTGCCTTGTCCTCCTTCTTCTTTTTCCTTGTTTTTGCTTTTTTTTGTTGCTGCTTCTAAAAGTTCATCCCACAGGTATCCATCAACTATTTCCATGGCTGGTGTTTTACATCCGAGACTTAAAATCGAATGAAACGTTGTTAATCCCAGTCCAATATTTATTAACAATACATTTCGACATTTGATTTATTTATTTTAACATTTGTAGTTTGAAGATTGTACAATGATGGAGGACATTCACAAATGTTGACTATTGTTCCTTCATTATTTTCACATTCATCCACACCACAGAATCTCCTCTTTAATAATAAACATTTGAAATCTCAATAAAAGCACTTTTACAACAGGCTTTTGTGACCCGGCAGTACAGAAACACGACTATGACACAAACGAGGCCGCTCTGAGTCATCCTCCACCTGCCACACAAGGACGCCTCATTTGAATACATTTTCTTGCTCATACATAATATAAATAGATGAAAAGACATATCACACTCTTCAGTCCAAATCCAAAATGTTACTTCTTTTCTTTCAGATTCCCTGCTGATGTCTGAGTCATTTGTCAAGTAGAACAAAAAGCTTACATGATGTTTCAAACTGAGTTAAACAAATACAGTAAGCTCTGTTCTTTAATGCAGTTAAAAAATTAGGATTAAGATCAATTCCATCTCTTGCTGGGAACTTCTGGCCTAAAACAGGGCCCAAAGACAACTTTTGAGTACAGACAGGCAATAATTACTGGTATTAACACACAAAAAAGGTCTACATCAATTTCTTGGGATTATCCGGATAAAAATCATCAGATATTTTTGACGTCCATCAGAAATGTGCCAGTAAAATGTCTTGGATGAGCTTGAAAAGGAGGGAAATGACAGTAAAACTAACCACAAGTGCAGAAATACCAAAATTTTTCACGTTATTATTTTTCATAATATGATTTTGCACGTCGCCAAAATAGACTAAGCAGCAAAGGTGAGAACATCATCTGATTTCATTCAACACGTGAGTAACTTAACGGCATGGAAACGACATGGAGAGCGCAGTTAGGTTGATCGAGATAATGGTAAAGTTTGACTAAATAAAGCCGCAATCTTTGATATCCTCAGACATATTTAACCCAGCTCCTGTTTGGATGACTAAACGGAACTGTTAGAGTCACAATATGGGCCATAAATAAATCATGGTAACTCGGGCTTCAACAAGTTAATCGATCATCACAACTAATTCATTATTCAACTAATTTTGTTTTCTGATCTATACAAAAATGTCAGTTTAATGAGAGAAAAGGTTTTATGACTCAGACAAAGCAATAATTTACCCAAATTGACACAGGAACATATTTTTCTTTAGCTTCATTTTGGTCAAATTTAGTAAACACTTTATTTTCTCTGGCCTTTTCGATCCATACCCCTAATCGAAAAATAATCGTAGGTTACAGAGCTAATGGTGACGCATGAATACTTAGTACCTTAACACAATAGTTTTCCAGCAGGGGTGGGAGGTATTGAAAAAAGATTTATATTGAGACATTTTTTGCCGTATCCTCAGAACGATATTCAGCCAATATTGAAAAAAAGTGCGTTAAAACAGGTTTGATTATCAGACAAATAGGGTGTGCCAAAAAATCGTGATCCTAAAGTTGGTGATACAATATCGATATTGTGTGCTGCTGTTACATATCGATATATTGCCATAAGTCATTTTTAGTGGCCGCACTACAATTTTGTTGCCTGTTTAAAGAAAGGAAACTATGAAAACCATTTGACGTTTTGATGATTAAAATGGGTGTATTTCATATTGAGTTTGTGCAGGTCGTGGTTAATCAAAGCAAAATGTTGTTCAAATGTATCGGGTTCTTTAAGAAATAATGATATATCGTAGAATATCATGAGCAACCAGCGAAATCTGGTTATTAGCGTATCGCGAACTTTGTATCGTGAACCTTGTATTGCTTCGAATTCTATATAAGTCTATAATATCAGTCAGTAAAATGAATCACAATTGTGCAGGACTACTACCTTACACACTTATTTGAATGTTCCACCACAATTCTTTTTAATTTTTAATCTGCTTATTTTGTAGCATTTTTTACTACTAGTATCTAGACTTCGATTTGTTGCCAACCTCTGTTTTTAGAGAGAGTAACGAGGCATTTCAGAACATTTTACATTATAAGGATGTGAAAAATGTGATAATAACTAAAGCCAATCTGACCCTTAAAAAACACAAATCAAATCAAAAATCATGCGGGCCCTATAAGAAGCCTTACCACCTACAGATCTTTTTTTCTCCTTCCTGCTTCATTTGACTTCAGTTTAACACTTGTCGCGCACCATCAAAATGCACCCATCCACAACAGCAGCAGCGTGCCCACGGGACCCTGATCACGCTTGACCTTTGACCCGCGTTAGCCTCCTAATGGACTCCTTACATCAGTGCAGCGGTGCTAGGTGGCTCTGATCACCACCAGATGTTTCGCCCCGAGGAGATCGCTGCACCCGGGGTCACCGCAGCCCAGAAAAACATTCAAAAACAGTGTCACGGGTCTTGTATAACACAGTATAACGGAAGAGCCGCGTACCATTCGGAGATATGTGTCGAATAAGCTGGAGAAGGCAATCATCATGCAAACAAAGACGTATTTGAATTGCAAATGATTTTTTTTTAGGGGTGTGGGCATTGTGATTCCCAGCCCAACAATTTGAACTTCACTTTTCTACTCAAAATTATTTCATTTCTGTTTAATACTTTGGCTCAGTAGATTCAATCGCTCTGAGGCAGATTGATGGGAACGTGGCTGCCAGTTAACATAAGCATATAATATAAAAAATAGGCGTTTTTGCACATTAAGTCTCTATAATCCCCCAGTCACTGCTTGTCCCCACTTGCTCACGCTCACACAGCAACAGAGGCTGAAAGTGAGTCTAACTGGCTGTGACATCAGCAGCTGTGTAGTCTGGAACATTCAGATATTTAATTGAATGGTTTTTCTGCTTGTAAACCTGCACATAAAATGTAATGGACAATAAATTATTCAGAGTTTTAGTAACTACCGGTACTTTTTAATTTATTATCATTCATTATTATTTGTTGGAGCTACTGTGTCAAAGTAATTCCTCATGTGAATCAGTCAAATTTGTCTAAGTCTGACCTAGATAACAAATGTCATATGCTGGTCTGACTTCAAAGTAAGGAGACACTGGAACTAAAACAAAAACGGTACCAGGAAAAGACAAATTCCAAGAAATTCGAATGCACATCAAGTGATTGAACCTTTTCTCTGAATTCATCTAAAATACTTTGAAATGTCCCAGAATTGTGTGAATATATTAAAGTTCTGCCTTTCTGTGTAGGCGCACAAAGCGACGCAACTTTTAAACAAGATTTGAGCTTTGAATTTGAGCTTTACTTTGACCCCAACCAACAGTGCTCATTGCAGTTTGTCACATATTTGGCCCTCAGCCTCACCGGTGTAGCGCCCCTCCTTGTCCTTGCGGCTCTTGGTGAGCGAGCAGTAGGGCCGGCGCTCCTTCACTTCCATGATGCTGCGGCTGGTGCTTCGGCTGAACATAGAGGCATGCTGCGGAGCCACATACAGAGAGAGAAGCCCAGGGGCGGGGCGGGGGAGGGGAGGAGTCGGAACAGGCAGAAGGGGGGGGGGGCACCTGAGGAAACACAGGAAAAAATACAATTTAACAAGTTTGTCAAGCCAAAACTGTAACAAAACTGTAACACAGCAAGAAAACAAGTAGCCACCTGGAAAGACAAATCCCGTAGTCATGGATGAGATGTCAGTGTGTTTGAGAAAGGCCAAAGTGTTGGCTTCAAGCAGAGAAAACATCTAAAGGAGGAGCAGAAACTACAAAGGACAGATCTGAACCCCAGTGAGAGTGTTTGGGACGAGCTGGAGAAGGCTTTGTGCAGTGGTCACTCTCTCCATCATCAATACAAGATCAACTGTGAAAAATAATAATGCAACACTGGATATTGCATAATCCTATTGAAACTATGTGAAATGGGAATTGTCAAAACCCAACAAATTCTAACTCTACTGTCTGTTAGTTCAAAACAGCAGCTTTACGCTCAGGGATCAGGCGTTTGCTTGTTTTCGAAAAGTTCAGACGCAGCTTCAGTTTGAATTTAGGGTCATTTAAGTCAGGCGTTTACGGAAAAATGAGCGGTAATCATAATCCTTATGTTAATATAATTTATTTACTTATGTGACTATGTGACTGTTCAAACCCTCGACTCAGTTCATGCAATCAGTCATCATTTCAACAGCAAATTCCTCATTGCTGGATGAAGCGAAGTGCCAGAAATAATAATGGCTACAGTACTTTACGGTATAAAACTACAGATATACAGCTATTAATTGGGGTATTAGAGAAAAAAATAAGACAGAGATGCAAAAGTTGGAGATGTTTTGGATGTTTTTAAAATGAAAGGTTTTGGACGGATGTGGATAGTGGATATGTCGAGAAGATTACAGGGTACTTCTTGTTTATCACAGAACTTTAGTATTTAGACGCTCCATATAAATCTATCAAGCTATTGTACTGAACTTCCAAATATAGTTGGAGCTGTGAGGGAAATGGGGTTTTGGAGTGGATTGTTTGTGCTACCATGAGTTTTGACCATTAGTGAGCAGAGGAACCGACTGGAAGTGTTCTCAAAGACATGATGCTGTTTCTCTGATATTTAGTCGTAAACTCATGGATTTACTTTGGGTTCAGATTTTGATGCAAACGAGGAAACAAATACGTGTTGCTGCTGTTTAGAGCTGGTTCTCTGTTAATTGAGCGCTGAAGTGATCGAGTCTGGAGATGGTTTTTGAACTTTGAAAACACGGATTACCACCAGATGACATCATTAAGTGGGACCAATCATTTGATTACTTGAGAAGAACTACAGTAGGTGGCGGTAATGTAATACTTGGATACCAACCGCCATAAAACACCAAAGAAGAAGAAGTTATCTCTATTTTTCTCTCTTTTCCTCTCTCTTTCATTCTCTCTTTTTTCCTTTTTTTCTTACGGTATAGCGTAAAATACATACTTTGAAGATGTACAACTACAGCTGACGTACAACAACAGAAGACGTACAACTGCAGAAGACGTACAACCGCAGAAGACGTACAACCGCAGAAGACGTACAACTACAAGACGTACAATTACAGAAGACGTACAACTACAGAAGACGTACAAATACAAGACGTACAACTACAGAAGACGTACAACTACAGCTGACGTACAACTACCGAAGACGTACAGCTGTAGAAGACGTACAACTACAAGACGTACAACTGCAGAAGACGTACAACTACAGAAGACGTACAACTGCAGAAGACGTACAACTACAGAAGACGTACAACTGCAGAAGACGTACAACTACAGAAGACGTAAAACTGCAGAAGACGTACAACCGCAGAAGACGTACAACTACAAGACGTACAACTACAGAAGACGTACAACTACAGAAGACGTACAACTACAAGACGTACAACTACAGAAGACGTACAACTACAAGACGTACAACTACAGAAGACGTACAACTACAGAAGACGTACAACTACAAGACGTACAACTACAGAAGACGTACAACTACAGAAGACGAACAACTGCATAAGATGTACAACTACAAGACGTACAACTACAGAAGACGTACAACTACAGAAGACGTACAACTACAAGACGTACAACTACGGAAGACATACAACTACAGAAGACGTACAACTACAGAAGACGTACAACTACAAGACGTACAACTACAGAAGACGTACAACTACAAGACGTACAACTACAGAAGACGTACAACTACAGAAGACGCACAAATACAAGACGTACAACTACAGAAGACGTACAACTACAAGACGTACAACTACAGAAGACGTACAACTACAAGACGTACAACTACAGAAGACGTACAACTACAAGACGTACAACTACAGAAGACGTACAACTACAGAAGACGCACAACTACAAGACGTACAACTACAGAAGACGTACAACTACAGAAGACGAACAACTACAAGACGTACAACTACAGAAGACGAACAACTGCATAAGATGTACAACTACAAGACGTACAACTACAAGACGTACAACTACAGAAGACGTACAACTGCAGAAGACGTACAACTACAGAAGACGTACAACTACAGAAGACGTACAACTACAGAAGACGCACAACTACAAGACGTACAACTACAGAAGACGTACAACTACAGAAGACGTACAACTACAAGACGTACAACTACAGAAGACGAACAACTGCATAAGATGTACAACTACAAGACGTACAACTACAAGACGTACAACTGCAGAAGACGTACAACTGCAGAAGACGTACAACTACAGAAGACGTACAACTACAGAAGACGTACAACTACAGAAGACGTACAACTACAGAAGACGTACAACTGCAGAAGACGTACAACTACAGAAGACGAACAACTGCATAAGATGTACAACTACAAGACGTACAACTACAAGACGTACAACTACAGAAGACGTACAACTACAGAAGACGTACGACTGCAGAAGACGTACAACTACAGAAGACGTACAACTACAGAAGACGTACAACTACAGAAGACGTACAACTACAGAAGACGTACAACTACAGAAGACGTACAACTGCAGAAGACGTACAACTACAGAAGACGTACAACTACAAGACGTACAACTACAGAAGACGTACAACTACAGAAGACGTACAACTACAGTAGGTGGCAGTAAATGCACCTTTTCAGTTGGCTGCAAACCCCTATTAAAAACAGCAGCAACAACAACAACAACAACAACAACAGCTTTGATCGTTTAATTTATTTTATATCAAAACTAGATTCTCATTTTAACAAACGGTACTGAAAAAAAATCCCACAAACAGGAATTAATTTGACCTTTCATGAATAGAACCTTAATCAGTATCCAAACAAAATAATAATTTTGCGTAGAACATTTTATTTTACAAAAGAAGTATTTGATTTATTATCATTATAATATTAGTTTTCTGTATCAAAATTTAGTTTTAAAATTCAGTTTTGTAACAACACAAATTTATTGTCCAATCTATTTTCAGACATTCTATTTAAAAGAAACTCTGATTACATTGTTTTCCTTTTTTAATATATTGTTTGGTCAATTCACTTTACAACCAGAATAATGAAAGAAACATTGAAAATAAAACAACAAAATAAGTCCAGGACCAGGTGAAGGCCAAAGCTAAAGCTGAAGCAGTTCCTGGCAAAGAAAGAGCCAGTTGAACACTAAATGGTCAGTCCTTCCTCTATGACCTGTCAGTCTTCCCACAGGACGCTCCGTTGTCCCTGAGGCGTCTCCCTAAAGACACAGCTCCAAACCCAAAATGGATGCTCCAAAAACACAACAGCAGACAGCAGACACCATTCCTCACTTTATCTGCTCCAGACAGTATCAAGATTATTCATTGACTTTTTCCAGCACGCAGCACGATGACAAATGTTGTACCAGTGTGAGTTACAGTCGAGGAAATTATAAGAATATCTAACAGCACAGTTCATTTGATTTAAGCATCAGCTTCTAGGTCATTATTCTCTCACTGTCTCACTCACATTTCTAAAAGATGCAATACAATGTAATTTACTGTGTTATTCCAGAAAGGCTTCAGTGAGTTTATTTCATTTTTACATGTTATTTTGAGGTCACATTTGAATGACTAAATATGGAATTAGAAGAAGAGGAATCAGGCAAAAATGATGACTGTATGTTTACACAATCATGCAACAAATGATTTCATATCTCGGAAAAATAAATGTTGTTACTATTTTAAGTAGATGGAAAATGTATTTGTGGAAAGAAAATCCATATTGGACTATTCCTAATAAACAAACAAAATGGGAAGAAAACGACTAAAATCTGTATTTAAAACATATTCCATATAGTTTTGAGAGTACTTCAAACACACTGTAGTACTTCCAACATTATCACGTTGTGCAATGTGCTTTTGCCTGTGTTTCTCTGGCTGTAGCTTACTTTGCCAGGAGCAGGAGACGTTTGGCTGCAAACCAGGAGCAAATCTGCACAAATATGGCACAAACAGCAGCTCTATATGATCTCTACTGAGCTAAATGTGCTAATGAGGACATACATTAGCTGCTCTTCTGCCGACGCATGCTAATCACACAGAGATGAAGAGGGCCCTGTACCAGCCGGACACAGAAGAGCAAACAGAAGGCCTGCTGTACATGTCAGAAGGACATTTGGTCGATAATATATTCAAATGGCTGATGTTACCTTTGTCTCAAGCTTAAGTGAACAGAAACACTAATTGTAAAATCAGTTTGTGTTTTAAAAGGAGAATATAGTAGGAAAGAAAACCCTTCTTTGAATAGAAATCAGTGTCTAACATACAACCTCCCCTTAGTCTACAATAGCCTTATAAAATCTTGGCAGGAATCAAACTAGTAAAAGTATAATGAGATACTTGACAGCTCTGAGGTTGAAGAGGCCCGAGCTCAATAGACCTTAACATGAAAAACTTTTTTTAAACCAGTTTAGGGCAAGTTTGTTGTTGTTTGTATAGCTGAAAATGCCAAAAAAAAATCATTCTCACAGGGTTGAATCTTCACAGATCTGACCTGTAACTTGATCTCCAATATCGAGTATATCATCTATAATTAAAAAAAATGAAAATTACCTCAAAAAGCGACGGAATCATCAAGAGTATTATTTTAAAGAAGTGTATAAAGTGACATTTCTGCAATTTTGTGGTTAATTTTATGGTCTATTCACATGTTGTGCTTTTGTGACATTTTAGATATTTCCTGAGGCATTGTTACAATATTATCTGAATATCATCCGTGAGATAATGCAAAACAATAAAAATATATTTAAATATTTTTGTCAATATCACCAACCTAATTTATAAGCTGTTTCAATCATTTTCTCCCACATGCTTCCACATTTCACCACTCATCCTCAGCCACTTTCCGCTCTCCATCCGTCATATAAATCTACCCTTCCTTCAGCCATTTCAGCTCAACTGCCCTCTCCTTTCACGTCAACCACTTATTATATAAATTAATTAAATATAGTCATATGATATCGTCACAAATCTCACAATAATCACAATATATCGAATTTCCAGCTTCTTTTCTAAAATGTGTTGTTTTGTTTCTTATATATGAAGCAATTTTCTTATGCCAAGTTCTTGGAATATGACGGTAATGATGTGCACCAATGGCTTGTCAAGGCATTTTAATAGGAAAAACGTATAATTTGTACACTTTTTGTACACTGTTAGCTGCTCCATGCTATTGCAATACATTTTGTACTGTGAAATGAATATCGTGACAAAACTGTACCATGATATATGCAAATTTCTAACCTCCCTCATTTTTTCTCTGTGCATATGTCTCACCTGGTTGACTAAAATGAGCCGGCCCATGATGCAGTAAGCAACTTTACATTACAAATTAGGCCCCTCCCACAGTGACCCTTGCCTCTGCTGTTGGCAAGTGCCACAACAAGCTCTACTCTGTCTTAAGAGACGGTGACAAAACAAAACAGCCGCATTAAATCCCCGTTCCCATCTCAACATCTGGAAGTACAAAGAAAAATATGAAAGATTCGGCGCTTGTTGATTGAACGCCGCGACAAAAACAGGCAACTTGCTCCATGCCGAAACACAGGTGCGCGGCAATTTAGTCACAATCCCGAGACGGCGCTGAATGACTCCCAACAGGTGAGGCCGGGACAACAGAGACAGGTGGGAGATGTACTCAATCAGCTCTACTCTGCGGAGCGTGGAGAGGTGCTCAGCTTTTAGAGTGGGAGCGGTTGTTTTGGAGGGATGGGAGCGTTCGCGGCCTAATCAATGGGCTGTGTAATCTGTATCGGATATGCAGAGGCCTCCTTTGTCTCGGCGCGAGGACGGCGGCCACCTGAACCCACGACAGAGCAGCCGCAGTGACAAAACATACAGCGTTGTTGTTCTCAGCTTGAATCGTTGTTTTCGGGCTCAATGCTCAATTTGACAGCTTGCTGAAATGAATAAATAAAATACTTCCATCCGTGTTATTTATCTGTGTGCGCGTGAAGCGTTTGAATCTGCGATCCACTGATCCACAGGCAGATTTTCGACCACCACACCGGGCAGTTCAGGCTCCTGGCTCAAGTGGTATGGGTGGATCCCTTATTGTTATATCTGGGGGGAGCTGGACCTGGGTCAGGCCAGTTCAATTCAAGCTCTGACAATTTCATGCATGTCCTTCCCTCTCTCATCTCCATCCCACACTATACCAGTCTAATAAAGCCTATGTGGCCAACAAAAATACATTCTACCGTATTTTCCGGACTATAAGTCACACCTTTTTTCATAGTTTTGGCCCGGGTGCGACTTATACTTATATTCATACGTATATACTTATACTCAAATATTCCGGAGCGACTTATATGTGATGTTATCTGTTATTTTCACACTTTTTCACAACCGCATTTCATACTCCAGTGCAACTAATATATGTTTTTTCTTCTCTATTATGCATTTTTTGGCTGGTGCGACTTATACTCCGGTACGACTTATTGTCTGGAAAATACGGTAATTAAAAAAAATATATATATATATGTGGCCCCTCGTGGTGATGTAAAAAGGTGTACCTTTAGATCTAAGTCTATTACCTAGAGCAGTGGTTCCTAACCTAGATTTCAAGATATATTGTTAAAAATTAAGGAATCCACTCATTTGCATATAAAAGATACATCAACATTCGTTTGAAATATAGGCTTGGATTAAGGACCATTGATCAATAAATAAATCCGTTTTCATTTGCAGTCTTGCAGTCCCAAGATAATGTATGTCTTTCAATTTGCTTTGATTGCGTGATTGTGGGGGGCTGTGGCTTGAGCCAGAAGATAATGATCATTTTCTTGGCAATTAGTACAATTTTAAGCAGATAAATATTACAATTAGATCGACTACACTTTTGAAAGATTACCAATATTGTTGAAGTTTGCTCTAATATGGTGTTGATGCTTTAAAACATGTTGCCAGTTTAGGACAATTATATTTGTTTTGATAAATGAATGATCCAACAGCTTTTGAAATCGTTGCCTTGAGGCTAAATTATAAATCTACAGACAGATGTGTGCAGTTTCCATGAAATTACAATATACAACATTTTCTTCATGGTAACTTCATTACTTTGAAGGCTACTGTTGACTAATTTCAATTGCCGACAGAAATCTTCATGTTTAAATGAATATTGAATTATAAAGTTTTACAAAAGCTGACTTGTTGTAAGGCCAACTTCAATAACAAGTTTTACACATTTGCTTAGCATGTTTACTGTATGTTAGAATAGCTTGAAAATTACCATTTGTAAAAAAAAATATATATATAAAATCTGTAAATACAATTCTGTTTGAGTTTATGTCTCTTCTACTATAAATACACTCAAGCCATTCAATTCCTCATTGTTACTATATCTCGTTGGTCTTCCACACGAACTCTGTGGTTTGAAAACGTCCAACTCCACTTGAGTGTTCTTGTTGACTTTGAGTGATTAACTGCCGTTCCGCAGTAACACGATTGACAATAGTTGCCAAACATGTTGGTGTTGTTGTGCGGTACAACAGTGGAATGATGGGGTTCGGAGCAGTGGACAGCAGCGCCTCTGACGTCTTTTGGGTTTGATTGACGGCTGACGTGGGACGACTGGCAGGCTCGTATTGACTGTCAGTTTACTTTTACACATTTGCATTTTTGTCACAATAGTGATCACACACAATGGGAAAACATACGCTGACAGTGTGCTGTAATATCACTCTTCATTCTAGGGAAAGAGGTGAGGAAAACAACATTTAAAAAAATATCTGTATATGATTTGTTGTATGTTTTCTTCTCTTTAGGAAATAGTTTTCAGTAATGTCATAGCTAAAAAGATAACCATTAGACTTCAAGCAGGAAATAGGGCATGAATATAATAAAAAGTGAGAAAACAAAACAATTATATCAGGTTGAAATGACATTCAATATTTCAATGTACAAAAAAAAATTAAAACATGAAAAAAATAAAAAAATACATGAAATATTTCAATAATAGGCAACCATTTTATGTATTTTTTTCTGTTATTGTCAATTCACAGTTCACACATTTTCAATACACAGATGCCTGAAATAATTGAAATATTTTACATTTCTTATACAATTACATCAATATAAGCTCAAATATTTATCTTCAACCAAATAATAAAGTTATTAATTCCAGTTGATGGTGAAGTACATTGACAGGGGCTTTTGCAGTAGCTGAAGTTTGACTATTTTATCTCCTTTCCTCGAGGCTCAGAAGAGACAAAAGGTGACGAGAGACGCCAGTTGAAGATAACGCGCACAAGCCTTAGAGAAGTTGAGTGAACGTAACTATCAGTTTGCTGTTGTTTTTTGTTAATAAGTGAATTAGCGGCGCTTGATCAGGTGCTCCATCAATAATTAAATTGTTAATTAAAAACACTGTGCTTCAGTGAGCAATGAAGGGAAGTTAATAGGGATTAAAGAGAGAGTGTGGGGTTTTCTGTTTTGCGACTAGATCAATTAACCTGCAAACAGCTGCTGGAGGAGAACTTCGGGTTATTGGACGATTCGAATGTGTGAAGACGAGCGAGGTGTTTGAAAGACGGCAGAGGAAGTCAAGAGTCAAATTTCAATTATAACTGTCAGATGTTGAATTGTATGTATCTTGTTTTTAATTTATTGCTCCACAAAAGTTTCCATACAAGGTCAAAAACTATTTTAATAGGTATATTAATAGCTAACAGCCTGATTGTTTTTTTCTTTTTTTTTTCTCAAATTGAAATCCATCAGAAATATATTAAATTTTTCCATCAGAAATATGTTAGATTGAGCCGGTAAAATGTTGAGGTTAAAGTATCGACTCAAAAAAAGTGCAGAAATATCACTTCAAAACCCTTCTTTATTTAAACTTACACTGCACGTTTATTAAAGGAGACATATTATGCCTTTTGCAGGTGCTTATTATTCAACCGTAACATAAGTAGACAACATCTTTTTACATTTTGTTCATTGTAAACCGCAATATTGATCTAAAACGGCTTTATAACAGAAACAGATCCATTTACTTCCTGTTCAAAACTGCAGAACTGATAAGCTCCGCCCCTTTACGGTAACATTTCACTTTATGAACATGTTTTTATTTCTGAAAAGTGCTCACATAACATTTTAGAACTCTGCATTTATCACTCTGAGTCATAATTGGTCACATAATTAGAAGTACGTACAGGGATGTGGATGGGCATAGGGAGTAGGTGAAAACAGGTATTTTCTGAGCGCTCGAGCTTCAGTTGCAGGACAATACAGGATCAACACAAACACCTGCAAATCAATCAACTTTGAGTAAACTAATGATACGTGTAATAAGGTTAAAAGCTTTTTTTCAAATTGAGTGCAAATAACGTGTCCTTTATCCATTATAAAGTTGCATATCTTCAAAAGCTCGTTCCATATATTTCTTAACTTGTACAATCAGGGTTCATATTTTTGGTCAATTTTTTTTTGTTAGGTGAGAAGTTAAGCTATCATTTCTGAGGTCGCCCTTGTACACAGCTGAAGGGCCGATCTGATGTGAGGACAGAGTTTATCAGGAGCCTCGGGGCCCCACTGTGCCCTGATACTGATACTGCTGCTGCTGCACTGCTGTAACTTACAGACTGGATGTGGAGCTATAATGTCTCTTTATTCAATTTAAAGGCAAAGAACGGCGAGCATTATGAGGAAGTATTTAGTAAAACACATATATGCTGTATTTGTTTACCTTTGTTTTATAAGCAGCTTTTTTCTTTATGAAATGTGAGACGGCAATACAAATTATCGCATATTTTGCGGCTAATCTTCCATATATGGGCTGCAGTAATATAGTTTGAATGCCCCAGTGTACGTTAAAGGAATATTGAGAGATAATAGTTTTCTATGTGCGTGTTTACATATGGGAAAAGTGAAATGGTGAAATTGGGTTAGAAGTGAAATCAATGAATGCAGTGTTTAAAATGAGTAGAAAGTTTCTCCTTTGAAAGAAAACAAATACATAAATGTGTGGTTTTATTAGTATTAAAAATGTAAAACGAGTGTCCGGTCGCTGGTTTCAGATGAGCGTGATTGACAGGTGGATTAGCCAGTCAGGAACACGTATGATCCGTCCGTTTTAAAACAAATATGTAAACTTTTTTTAATCCAGATTTCTTAAGCATAAATGAATGAAGCACAAAACACTTCAACAATTGAGTAAAGTAAAAATTGTTTGTTGTCAACGGTAAACAAACAATGAACCAGCTAAATGTATTAAGAGTTTCAGAGATTGTGGATAATTTTTGCACATAAATTAACAAACGATGGACAGTAGAACAAAGACAGAGCATTTTACAAGATTGACAAAGCTCCAGATCGACAGAGAAGTGGATTTCTCAGACTAAACGGACTAAGCATCACATTGATGAAGCCACACATTCATTTCTGCTTTCATTTGGGTTTTAATTTGTGGAATTATTTAACCATCATCTCACAACGATTCAAAATATTTATAAAAATTGTGTGTTGGTGATTCTAATAATTATTCATCACTTAAGCAAAAGAAATAATTTTTCAGAGGAAAACTATCACAAATGCTCTTTAAAAACACTGTTTACATCATTGACTGTTCAATACAATCACAAAAGTTAAACCATTGTTTTCTGTGTTTATTACGTCATATTCCGCCATGTACAACAGCTTCACGTTAGTCAGAGCACATTTGTTTTGTCCTATTTTACAGATCAAGATTCATGATCAAGATTATTTTACCACACACACTTTTGGATGATTTTAGACAGTGGAAAGTAAATCAGTGTCATGTCCAGATTTAGCAGAATTAAGGCTCTGGCTATTCTCGCTACAAAGTCTTTAAAAGAACTCTCTGACCAGGTTGCAAATGTTTAATCTGATTTGTTTTTAAGATGTATTGTTATTTATGGCTTCATTTAACTTCAAATGCTACATTTTCAACTTAACAACTCGGTTTGGCTGTTTCTTCGCTGCCGTAATCCTCTACTGCACAGTTCTGTCTGAGTCTGAGATGATTCTTTAAAGAATATACAAGGAGAATCAGTCTGGATCGCAGGTAAAAAATAAAAAAAAATAAAAAAATCACTCAAAATTGGACAAATCTGAGCTAATCAACTCTCAGCATCAGTCTAGCTAAATTGTGTTTGACATTTTCACTGTAATAATAAGCACATAAATCAATATATGTATGAATGAATTTTGGAATTTTATGAAACATGTAATGCATTTAAAATGGTGATACTTTCCTGTGTATTTTACATAGCTAATGTTAATAAAGATTACTTTTGACGGTTGTGTTCACCCACACATGGATTGCAGATGGAAAGTAATAGTAGATATAGCTGGTGCAGATCATCTGTCTTTTGTAAGATTCATGAATTTGCACATGGTCCTGACAAATCAAAACTAGACTAAACAGTTCCACTGTTGCCTTGTTTAAGACTGTTATCTATGCTACATATATGAATGCAAGTTTTGGTATTTTCAAAGTAGTACAATTCTTGTAGACGGGTGTGTTCACAGGAAGGAGCAGCTCATTGGCATATGGTGAGAAGTCTGCTCATGTTTGGTTCAGGTTATGTAAAGTCTGCAGTCTGAAAGAAAAAAGAATAATGTTGACTTTTGCTGTTTGCTGAGCCCTTGATATTGTATGGAGTGATCGACTACAAGAGCATAAAGCCTGTGTGCACAGGTGTGTCAGCACCAACAGGAAATCACAGCAGCTCTTAACACTGATACAATGTAGACAAAAGGAAAAGCTCTTTCATTTGTTAAAGTTGTAGTGGGGGTGAGGAGGAGGTCAAGGTTCAAGTCCCATTTGTAATAATTAGTTGTATAGTTTTCAACAATGCATTTTTTCCTATTTAGCAATAAAATGAATGAATAATATTCCTCAACATGTCCTTAGGAGACAGGCGGCACAGGTCAGATCTGTGGAGAGGCGAACCACTCACAGTTAGAATGCATGTTTTTCAAGGACAAACATCTGTAAACGCACCAAACAAAAATACTTTTTCTATATATACAGAATGTCTAAAATATTGTTCAAAATCTGTAAAAATCTGTCTTACTGAGCAATTCAAATGTATATTAATACTCCATCCTCCTCACAGGTGTGGTACAGCAGGATGCTGGTGAGATGGCATGAATGTTGCACAGGTGTCCTGGGCGGCTTAGAAAACCAGGATCTGGTGTGACCACCAAAATGCTCACAGATGTTGCTGAATATTGGCAAGAAATGGAAAACGCCGTCGATTACGCCGATCCAGAGCCCAAACATGCTGAACGAGGGACATGTCCAGTGAGTGCTGGCCATGGGATGTTTTCAGCTTCAAGGGACTGTGTACAGATCTTAAACATGGAGCCGTGCATTATCATGCTGCAACATGAGGTGATGGCACAATTCAATGATTGGTTTGACTCATCCAAAGCCAACATTTTGCAGCTTGTTCTCACGTATTGCTCGTTTTTGATTGAGAGCCACCGTTCTGTGAAAGGCAGCACTTTTTCTGTGTTCTGCCCCTTGTGCTGACGCCGGAGGAAAACGAACATTAAACCTTTTTGGACTGTAAACTAAAGTCTGACATGCACTCTCAACATTACACAAGATGAAAAAAATGTTAGAGTTGTGCAAGGTAGGAGTTTTGGGTCAGTACTCAGAGTTTCATGCTGTATCGTGCTGAATATTGAAATGAAATGAATGGCTGTGTGTGTGACATAATCCACCTGCCTATAAAGCTCCTCCTCGCCTCCTCACATCTTCCATCTTTTGCACAATGTTATCTAATCTTGGTTCCTGTGAGTGCACGAGTGCAAATCCGCTGCTATAATCTCTCTCTCACTCTTTCTCTCTTCACGCTGCTACCTTTCCTGCCCTCTGCGCCTTAATCCGCCGTGTTCCTCTCAGATTAAAACAAGGGCTGACAAGAGCTCTGGAGAGTTTGTAGTGATGTACGGATAAAATGTTAGGCTGGACAAACTGATGTAGTCAACAAACACTTCGAGGACGAGTTTAGAAAAGCTACGCACAAAGCCTGGCACTGTTATAAATGCTCCATCTCGATCTAGGTTTTTACATTTGGGCAGTGCAGACACATGGTTGTTGTTTCTATTATATTTGTAGCATTATTAGCAGTATTAAAGGACAGATTGCACAAATTGACTTTTTGAGCGTTTAACCGTGTCCTAACATTGTTGCCTCATCAACAACCACACCTGGAGTTGTAAATAGCTTCATTCACGCTTGTGCGATGAAGTTTGTTTCGTAAGTCCTCTACCTTCCTCGGTTCTGAATTTCACCGTTTTGTGATATAAGAATTTAGAGATCTTCTTTCTTCACCGCCACCAGTGCCAACAGATCATTTACCTTATCTTTCATTGCCTTGCTTTTTCTCTGGTTCTTGCCACCAATGTTTTTCCATGTACTTGACTTTTCAGTAGATAATTAGACGATTAGGGTGCATTCACAAAACACTTCTGATTTAGGATTCGTTTGCCTGGCTGTGTTCAGTTCATTTGGGTAATTGTGATCTGATCCGGACCAAAGAAGCGGACACTGGGGTGGTCTCGGTCCGATTGAATTGCTCTCTGGTGCGATTGGTCTGACTTGTGAACGCAAATGAACCAGAGAGTGGAACAAAACCAGCAAGTGACCATGAGGTGAGCCACGCTGAGAAGCACAGGATCAAAACAAGCTCCTGTGTGAGATCGATAACGGGATAAATGACGTGAACGTGACAGGAGCAGGTCAAAGTGTGGAAATCATGTGAAAATATATCACCGTTTTCAGTGATTATACTGAAAAATAACAATATTTTAAAGCTAAAACAAAAAATAATAATGCAGGGTTGGGGGCAGGTTGTGTACATGTGGGGCAGTTTGTGCACAATTGGGGCAGGTTGTGCACATGTGGGGCAGTTTGTGCACAAGTGGGGCAGTTTGTGCACAAGTGGGGCAGTTTGTGCACAGGTGGGGCAGTTCGTGCACAAGTGGGGGGAGGTTGTGCACCGGTCGGGCAAGTTGTGGCGTAAATCCGCAAAAGCCAAAGAATGAATGAATGTTTGATTGATCAAAGTGTATTGTGAACGTGAACCGGACCAGCTCAGAGACAATGTTACAACCCAATCCGAGGCCGCTTCAGTTTGAATTGTAAATGTGACCTTAGTTAAAGGCGGTATGGACGATTTTTCGGCGATTTGAGAACGCAGGCGGAAGTGCGCATGCGCACTCCCCCGTGCGGACTGATACAACACACACATGCGTTTGTTTATTAGCGCAACGGAGCGCATCGCATCGCTCGTCTCCCGTAGATTTCTGTCCACTTCTCACTCAGCTCGAACTGTCTTTCTCCGTCTTCATTTTGCCCCGTACACTGAGGGAACTATATTATGATAGATCCATGCGCTTAGGCACGCAGAAACGTGGGGACGAACCACACGCGGCTGCAGGTGAGCGATAGGTGCGTTTTATGATTGATACGTGGCAGGACAAATGATTTATCCACGCCACGAGGAAATATGATAAAAAATTTGCTGAAAAAAATCGTCCATACCACCTTTAACATTAATATGTTACATCTAAAATTCACCAAAATGTATCTTGAAAGGATAGTTTAGCAGTCTAAGGCAGAGGCAGAAGTGTTGAGTTCAAGGACAGTCCGTGCACACCAGCATCTCTGGTTTACTGTTTATCGATCGCTCTGGGCAGGGTCTCGCAGGTCACTGATAAGTTTGCTGCATGTCCACGGAATCTACAGGAACGCTTTTTTCTCTCCAAGATCAAATGTAGCTATGGGACATGTCTGCAAAACCATAGAAGCACCAAGAAGAGAGTCGGTGTTTGCCCAATGTCAACTTGGAATTATTAAAGCATTGCTGAAAATCAATTCTGATATAGAGCTCAGGTTCTAACATCAAAAATAAATGTTATAGATTTGCTAAAATGTCCATAGAGATACATTAGCAAATACAATGTTAAAAAGTAAACTAAATTATTGTGGAATAACCCGATAAGCTGCTGGGTCACTGCTGGTAAATACATTTATAATACCATGTAAGAACACTTTTGAATGAAGTTCAAGTTTAAGTTTATTGATTTGTACACATTTAGATTGTAACATTTTCATAGCGTTAGCTATTATTTTATAATTATATTTCTTGTGACATTATAACCTTTAACAGAATAATTGTCTCTTTAATGCACTATTAGCTTATGGCCCTAAAGACCAAACCATTCAGTTTTGACTATGGACCATTATTTCACACATATTTACTGTTTGGAAAATTTGTGCACTTCTGGTCAGGTTCTGATTGATTCATCCCGTCGATCATATGTTTAATAATTTTTAATCATTTGCAAGCAGGGGGCGGGGCTTAAACAGCTCTCATCTGCCTCTCGTCTCCTCTTTGTTTTCTCTGTTTTCCTCCGTTCTAAGCTGAAACCTCTGACTTTTGACAAATACCATTACTTGAAAAGTATAATTTCTTTTTTTTTTCGGTTTTGGGGAAAATATATGAAGTTTGTTGTTGGATCATTTATAACGGGTGCCTTAAAGGACACATATTATGCAAAATTTAATTTTTGTTCAAAAACATGAAATGCCTAAGTAAAAGTACTCAAGAGCATGTTTGAAGGTCAATAGCAATACAAATATGCATAATAATTGTCCTTTAAGCTCACCTCAGCATTGCCTTGCGTGTGTACAAGAGCAGGTCTTTAGGTTTATAGTAGCGATACCAGTTTATTTTTGTAGATTAGTATCTAGGTATCGATTTATTTTTTTGACAACCCTAATATATATCAATAATTTAGAAGTCATCCTTCTTGACTATTCTTTGTGATAACAAACGTTCCTTATCTCTTTACACACATGTGCCCTAACTGTCCAACAAATTTATGTTAAAACATATTTCATGATTATTGCCCAAGACTCACAAGATATTTTCTTCTTAAAAGTTCTGTTATTTTGTTTTAATTGTCTCCTATAGGTACTCAGAGATGGTAACATCTCTATGGGTGGAGTATCTTCCCCAAGGAAACAAAAACAGTTTAAAATGCCAGGAGGAGATATCGAACCAACAACCACCTGGTGAGTGGACAAACATCTAAGCCAATCAAAGTAAACTAAATGTTCTCAATTTTCCGACAAAACACCCAAAACGTTTGACCCCAATTCATCAATACCATTTTGTTTTATAGTTTTTTTTCTTAAAGAAGTTATCATGTTATTAAGGTATTATATTTTTCTTTTTCAGTATTAAAAGACCAGTTGTAGACCAAATTAAAATCAGAAATACACCTAATTATGAGCTTTGGGTCAACTTCAACCAATGTGAAGGGTACATCTGGGAACACAGTAAACTCCAAGTCCAGCCTGCAAATCAACCCTGTGGATGGGAGGTGAGTGTCCCACCATGCTCTGGACATGATCAGTATTCAGGGCTGTCTCTGGGTTCACACAAACCCACGCGTCTCTCTCTATGTCACAGAGCATATAGATGTGAGGAGGTCTTGGCTGCTGCCTGTGCGCTGCATGTTCCTGTGACACTGAACATGTCTTACCACTCGCATCCATAAACTTGGGCAGAGATCTCCAGCTCACAGCCAATTGTGACATCGTAAAAAGTAGCTCTTATGCAAATATGGCCTCTGCACAGTGACCTGCAGCCTGGTATCATAACAAACTTATAACAATCACTTAGAAACATACAGCGTTTGTTTTATGAAAGAAAAGGAAACATCATCATTTTAAAGTGTTTCATGCTTGTGTTTCAGTCTGTGGTGTTAAACTGTGGAATAATATAAAAGAGAAACTTCAACTATGTCAGAATATCAATCAGTCCAAGTATAGTATATTTAAATAAGTAAATTAAACATGTTTCACACAGTATCCAGTTGAATAAACAGGCTGAGATTGAAGTGTTTTTTTGCAGTGTGTTGTTAAGTAGAATTAAATAAGTTAGCTTCTCACTCCCATTTCAGACATACAAGGATTTTTTTTTTTACCCTTTCTTGTCATTATTTATTACTTGTTGCAGCATGTCACCCATGAAAAGGTGGTCTCGATCTCAATGGGTTCTCACCTGGTAAAATAGGTTTATAAATATAGATGAACACATTTATCTCCCCAATAATTAATATTTTTATGCATGTTGGTAATGAGGGTAAATACGGTACTCCTCTGGGATAAAAAAAAATCATTTCTTACTCTGTTTTTCATTATTTGGGAGTAGAGTGGCCGTAGAATGAACCATACAAACAATAGTACACAAACACAAAGATATTGTTTCTTTTGAGAGAAGAAGTTTTCCCAGACATTTCAGGACACTTTTTTTACAGACCGCATACATTTTACACATATATTTTCATTTCCGAGCCATATGGCCAGGTATTTTTCTATAGGCGTTTGGGTCGTGTGGAGTTTTCTGTACAAAATGAACCCTCGCGAAGCGTCCTGCCCATCAGCATCTGTTTAGCGGCGTTAGCTGAAACTTGAGGTGACCGGAGCGCCGCTGACGTCGCGGAGCATTTGGAGAGACCGCCGAGAGAGGGAGAGGGCCGGACGAGAGCGAGGGGGCGTGGAGGGCGCAGAGGTCCGGTCCTGTTCTCAACAATAGACTCATTCATCCCTTCATTCCCAGGCCTTGCTCATCGCGCCGTAGCTGTGTTCGTTTCTATCGCGCTCGCCTCTTCTTCTCGACCTTTCCCTGCCCCTCCCTTCACTTTAATATCGAAACCGCCGACACTTGAAATGTGGATGAATAGATGTTTTAATTAACAGCACAGCCAACGATGCCAGTTTGGATCGTACTCTGTCTTTGATTGCACTTTTTTTTCTCTCTCGTGTTATCGCTGATCCCGCTGTTTCCTGTCCAGGTAGCAGGTTTCAGCCGTGCACAAAGGAGCGATTGTGCAGAGCGTGTGCGTGTGTGTATAAGTGTGTGTGTCCGTCTGTTGTGGGGAATCAAAAGATAAATTTGTGGCATGCATGTTTCTGTCCAGGGGATAACATGGTCCGAGGCCATGCAATGGTTGTTGGTGGCTGAAATGGGGTAACAAAGGCGATATTACTATACAGAAGAATATACAGAAAGAAATGCAGGACTAGACTAGCACTAACCTAGAATTAAAACAGGTCCAAACCAAGACTAAAAAGACAAACTCTACATCTAATGGGCCGAGGGAGGTAGAATAAGTCTGTGATATAATTAAAAATCTCAATTTACGACTAAACTGTTGAAACATTTAGTATTAAAGGTCCAGAATCCACTTTTCAGATCAAAATCCAGTCTTTGGGAACTAATCCTGGAATCCTAAATCTTGACATTTGAACTCATGATTACTAATGGGCAATACAAACCTGTCTCTGACCAAATAAATGGGATTATTGTGGTGAGATTACACATTGCTGCACCTCAGAGCCGCAGAAACAGATGCTCCGCAGAGCTGGAGTTATCCGGTCACAGTAACCAGAACGCGGAGCACACAAAAGACAAATGTGTGCGCCAAATGGGCCAAAATGTTTGAGAGCGGGTCATCACAGAAAAGAGGAGATTCACTCACAGAGCCAGGGCACGGCTTGGTCCTCTTCAAAACGCACAATTATTAATCTAACGGACAAAGAGAATCTCTGTGTGGGATCATTTCTAGGATTTAAGAGTTATTAGAAGGAATTATTGTATCTTTGTGCTTTTTTTTTTGCTATTAAAGAGCAGAAGTCTATCAGATTTATTCACCGAAGTACATTTACTCAAGTATGTTTTTGATACAATTGTACCTGGTATCTAGTTTTCAGAGAGGATACTTTTACTTCTACATGCAATATATTTGAAAATGTCACAGTACTCTAACTTGCGTCACCGATCTGGTTCCTCTCACTATGAGTAAATCTACATATTACAAAAGCTTTATGTCGACAATGGTTTGAACATTTGTGTAACTTGTATATGTTTTGTTTTTCAAATGTGTGTGGTCTTTTTTTTTAGAATACTAGATGAAAAAAATTCAAGCAATGTACCATGTCATCTTTATATTGTATTAAAGTGGTAAATATTAGGGATGGGGTGACTTTTTTGAACAAACACATATTTTATCTTATTCAATTTAATTTTTTTATTGATAACAAGGCAAACTAAATAAATCAAGTTAAAGTTAGGTTCACAAATTAACTTTTCACTTATATAATACATTCTTGAATAATACAGAAAACAACTGAACTTGTGTATCTGTGGTATAAAATAATTAATTGGATGATTGTGTAAACACACGCCCATCTTTTTTTGCGTAATTGCTATTCTATTTACATTTTTACTCATTAATTTTTACTCAAAAAGTGCTTCGATGGTAGTTCAATGGATCTGCTGCAAATATCAGCCGATACCAATAATCAGTGTTGGGAAAGTTCACTTTCTACATGAACTAGTTCAGTTCATGGTTCATAATTAAAAAAATATATATATATCTAAATTATTTCCACAGCCCATATACAACCACAGGCAGCAATTATTTTATTAGTTTAATGCTGAAAATATGTGTCAGATTTCATCTTCATATCCAATTTTGAATCCTTACCCAGGATTTACATTCACACTGAAGGACAGACTTCTCCCATGTGTTGCTGTCCATTCAGCACCACACTAGTGGCAGTTGCAGTAGTAGTAGTAGTAGTAGTAGTACTAGTAGCAGTTGCAGCTTTCAACCCCACAGTATATTCTCAAAAACATGAGGGAAAACTTGCTGGGCAAAGTTTGCACAGAAATGTTAGATTGTTCCCATCCTCACCGACCTTATCATAGAACTCACGTAACTGGTCGTAGGGCGACTCCTGCTGCTCTGTTGCTGTCGCGTCCATGCTGCTTTTTATTTTGATAAATAGTGTGTGGTGCGACACGTGGAATCTCCATCTGTCTGCAACATGGATCTATTATGGTCTGCAATAGCGCTATCGGCCTCTACAACTTCAGAGCTCTCACACTTGCCAGACATAGGCTCTGGTCGGGCAACTTAACAGTGTGTTTTTCGCCTGGAAGTCTCTAGAAATTTTACACTTTATTGAACAGACTTAAAAAGAATGAACGTGCCACAGACACCAGAATGACAGTAATACAGTACGTTCAGTTCACGTTTACCAAAATTATGAACGCGTTCATGAACTAACTCTGCCGATACTAACACCAACATATCGCCCATCCCTATATATAAAAAGCTGCTTGAGTTTGATCTCAGAGCCTTGTGGAGTCTGATCAATAGGAGGAGCATTGGAGCTGCATTAAACAGAGAAACACTGAATCACGATCTGATTATTGCACCAAATATAGGATATATACCACCATAACGCACAGTCCTACTTGGTCTACTACGACTACTAGTACTACTACTTCTTTGTCAAGTTTTTACAGCGTTTACATGTTCTTTCCTTGTCAGTGAATCCCTCCAGAAACCAGATACATGCACAGAAGCTACAAAAGCTAAAGCACTCTCTTTTCTAGTACACCTGATGCTGTCAGGAGGTGAGACTAAGCGTTTTGCCTTTGAGATAGAAAATGTGCGAATGAAACAAAAATACAACTCCAGGTATATTTTTGATGAGGAAACGCGACAAACAATGCTAAAAATTTAATTTTAGCTTGGTATTACCATTATACAAAAAGCGTACAGTAACTCAAGTTAATCACAAACTTAAACTAAAGTTGATTATTAGGATATACTGGCTCGTGCTCTCTCTCTAAAAGACACGTTTAAAAATAGATGTGTAAAATAAGCTGTAAAAGACAATGGGAGTTTGCAGGGGTGTATTGTCTCGGGCCTAAAGTCTGAAAAATGTTATCTATTCATCTGTTACTTTGACACAATAACCATCAGTGTCTATGTGGAAGTGCGCACACAGGGAGCGTTCTATTATTATCATAAAGACTATTGCTTGCAGGCTAAAATGGACTATTTGCATATGTTGGCGAATCCCAGGTGGAATACCTAGCTAATGTGCGAAACAACTCGTTTTACAGGCGCATAACGGGCTAAGAATTTGATTTGAAGACGCGCCTGTGTGCCATTTTTTTTACTCTTGGAAACGTAATATGAATTTAAACTCTGAGTAACCTCGCCGGGCGTCGTTGTACAAACAGCTGGCACAATCAAGAGGAATCTGTGAGAGAAAAAAACACAAAAACAATCTATTCCTGGATGTGCACGTCCTGACAGAGCTGCAGTTTTCATTATTCTCTCATTACGATGCAGTGAGAAGAGAGACACAGAAGTCATAACTGAATGTGTATTTACTGTTGACAACTGACAACTGGTCGAGGAGGACTTTCGCAGAGTATAACGCAGGTCATACGCAGAACAATTATTTAAAATGATAGTGTATGTAATGTATTCATTAATAACATGTACAGAAAAGTGACTGATCAAATGGTCAGCTGCATTTTCACTCTTTTTCAAACCCTAGGGATGTCATTGTTTGGTTTGAATTTCCCACAGTATAGTATTTTTAATTTTCACCATATTTTCAGGATTATACACTCTTTTTTACATAGTTGTGAGTGCGACTTATACTCCAGAGCGACTTATATGTGATATCATTCGTTATTTTCACACTGGCAACAACATTTTCACATGGCTACTGCCAGAGGGCTCTAAAGCGACACAGCAACACTTTAAGCGACGCAGAAGAAGAACCGGTACTTCCTCTACTTCCGGGGTACTTTCCCAAAGAGGTTTTTTTGTAGTTTTTCCTGGCCGAGAAGGAGAGTCTAAGGACAGAGGACCCTGGGACATCGTCCCTCGCCACCACAGACATTGTCTGACTCCATCGCCACCACAGACATTGTTGATTCATTTCTCCCTGTGGCCCTCAGAGGCAACTGTTGTTGTGATTTTGGGCCTTACAAAAATAAATTTATTTGATTTGATTTGAGAAGTGACACCAAGGTTGTGATAATTGTGCAGAGTAACAAGTGCAATAATGTATGCGCAATCATAAGTAAAACTAGACTAACTAGACTTTACTGACGTCGTTTTCACGTCTGTACTTTTTTAACTGGACTGAAAAGTAGAAAGTACTTTTTATGGTTTGTGGTGTTATTTTTAGTTATTTTTAGAATGTTCATGCTAAAAGGTTTTGAGTTCAAGCCCCAGCTTTGAGCAAACTAAAATATATACATACAGTTCTCAAAGTTTATATATCTGTACTTTTACTGAAGAAACAAAACTGAGCGCTTCTTCCACCATTAGCATTTGACTGGTTTGTTATGTTATGAGTTGATTGTAAACTGAGGGTAGATTGCCTCGTAGACCACCATTTCTATTTACAGACGGACGGGTTTTGTTTCTTAAATAAATCCCTTCTTTTTACTCCTCTTTCAAACCAGCTCAGAATATATGTACAGGAACTAAAACTTATCTCTACACTGATTATATGCATGGTTATGTTTCAATTTGCTCTAATTCATAATTGCGTAAGTTGCTAAACGAAAAACGACTCATGCATCTCTCTGATTTGACGTCCGCGGTAGCTACATTATGTACTTGTATATGAACACCCCCATGAACATTTACTGAAGAGACAAAACTGAGTGCTTCTTCCACAAGTGAAGCTTTGCTCGTTCGTGTACATCGGGACTGGAGGTGGAGAAAGGTCTTGCCCAAGGACACAACAGTGCATATTACACAGACATAAATGCATGAAAGACGAGTTGAACACTGGCCAACCTTGCTTTTTTATTGAGTTTTGTTATATTATGTTGGCTTGTGTGTGAGCCGGTGTGAACAGAAAGACAGTTGAGTTTCATATGGAGCCTTTGATGAGTACAAATTATGAATAATAAATTCTCCTCTTGTATTTGTTCTCTGCCTTTTGTCTGTGGCAGATATCACACACGGAGGAGCGGACTAAAGATCTAAGCTCACTCCCTGCTGCAATCACACACGCTTTGACTTTCACAGGGAAAATGGAGATTATCATTCATGAAGTCGTAGCTTTTAAAATATATTTCCCTTTAAAATACATAACGTTGAATAATGTGTTGAATTAAGCAGAAATCAAAAGTTAGACATTGAACGAATTGTAGCCATGATGTTAAGCTTTCACCACAGAAATAACATCGTCCAATTTGCCTTTTTGACTATTTCAATTAATCCACTTGCATCCCAAGATTTATAAGGAACATTGTAGATTCAAAGGGTGTTTTCAATTTTAGCTCCAAAAAAATGAGGCAAAATTTGAATTTGTATGATTTGTAAGATAGTTTACTAAAAAAAACAAGATCTTCAACATTTTTTTTGTATCTAAAAGGTCAGTTTAAGCAAGAAATTTACAATTGGTTCTATCCTTTTTTCAGATTAAAATGTCCCAAATAATGCCTTACATATATACAAAAACATTACATGATAAAGAAATGTTTTTGTTTCAAATGTATGTCAGTTATGTAAGTTAAGACTTTTTCCTATTCACCTGCAGAGTCTCGCCCTAAAGACCCGAATTTGGAACCATGATTAAAAACATAATTAACTCCAAGGCCCACCCACCTTGCCCCCAACTACCTGGTTCTAGTCCACAGTATCGGACACCTGACTGGATCACTTTGAATCTCCCTGCAGCCGTTTCCTTATCATCCTCATCCAACAAACGGTAGAAAAGGTCGAGGTCTATTGAGGTCTGGCCATCTCTACCTCAGAGCTGTCAAGTGCCTCATTAGCATTTAGCAACATGTTATGAGGTGATTGTAAACTGAGGGTAGATTGCCTCGTAGACCACCTTTCCTATTTACAGAACCATTCCTTCTCCCTGCTCAGAATGTACATACAGGAACTATAACTTTTCTCTGCTCTGATTACATGCATGGTCGATTATTGCGTAAGTTGCTATGTGCAAGTTTTGATACAGAACGACTCATGCATTTCACATCTCCAGAGGGTTGAGACACAGCTTTTTGGAGGAAGGTAAAGTTCTTCTAACTAAGTTAATTGATTATCACTCATACAAGCCTAACATATTCTGGGACTTGTTTCATGTTCAGAGGAAATATTCAGTGTGGAGCAGATCTTGTCCAAGCATGTTTAGTTTTCAATAACACGGTTTATCTCCTCTCCAGATGTACAAAAGATACATAATTGTTGACAAAATATTGACTATAATTTTTTTAAACTTTATATATGTTGAGCATTTATTAAATTACGGAAAGTAAGTCTTTATATTGCAAACTAAAAAAGACAAACTTCTCCAAAGAGCTGGGACTTCATTTATAAAGGATTTTTACTGGATTTTTTGTGTGTGTCCCCACTAGAGGCGCCACACTATGCAAACTCCTGATTTATAAAGCCCTCCTTCCACACTTCACCGTGCAACATTCCAGGTAAAGCAATAACATTATCATGGAGACTAGAGCTGTCGGTCTGTAGTCGCTTAGTCGATCAACAAAGTCTTAGTCGACCAAAACTTGTACTAATTTTACTGGGATTAGAAGTATTTGGGAGTTTATTCTGCTGTTTTCACATGCAAATAACAAGATTACCAGTACTTTTCTGATCAGATCCCATGAGCTAGTGGCCTTGTAAGTTCAGTTTGGGCCGGATATTGGGTGAGATCATAGAAATTCTTCATAAAGAGCTTTTACCAGCGCCACACCCGTTTTAGATTGAAACACAGCATGTCTACCGACCAAGTTTAAGTCATCCTTGTAAATACAGTACATTCTAATTGTGGGTCCAATAATAAGCTCCATAACCTTTAGCTTTTACAAATGTTTTTTTCCACAGTTGTTCCCCTATTTTATATTAGACCAATCAAATTAAGCCTAAAGGTCAAAGCCATTCTTAAACATAATTCAAAGTGCAGGTTGTGGATAAAATGCTCAGTTCACAGATGTCTCTTGCTCTCTGCCTCTTTCTCTCCAGAGCGTAATTTATTTGCTGTAGTTTAATTGTTTTTATTCATTTGTTCTAATGGCAGACTCACTGTAAACACTGCACTAAACAAGATCCAATAAAGTGCCTAATTGGAGCAGATGTTGGTTCATCTGGAGCACGGCTGTATCTGCGCGTGTGGACGTTTAAATACAGCAGCTTTATAAAGATGTGTGTGAGCTCAATTCTGAGTCTGTCTATTTAATTAACGATTTACACAGGTCTGAGAGGTCAAACTGTACCGAGGTTTGCGCTGAAAGAAAACATTTAAAAGTGCAATATAACTTTTCTGGTGGAAAATCGCTCGTCTCAGTGGATATGTCATTGCTTTGTCTGATGTTCCACAGGGGCATTTGGGGCTGACATATTGATTTTTAGTATTTATTTATTTATACAGGGAAGAACTGAAAAAAAAAAAACGCTCTTTTTCATGGGTTGACAAAATATACATTAAAAAAGGACAGAACATCAAAATAATAATCCATCCATCCATTTTCTTCCGCTTATCCGGGGCCGGGTCGCGGGGGCAGCAGTCTAAGCAGGCACTCCCAGATTTCCTACTCCCCAGACACTTCCTCCAACTCCTCCGGGGGATCCCGAGGCGTTCCCAGGCCGCCAGCCGAGAGACATAGTCTCTACAGCGTGTCCTGGGTCTTCCCCGGGGCCTCTTCCCGGTGGGACATGCCCGAAACACCTCCCACCAGGGAGGCGCCCAGGAGGCATCCGGAACAGATGCCCGAGCCACCTCAGCTGGCTCCTCTCGACGTGGAGGAGCAGCGGCACTACTCCAAGCTCCCCTCGTGTGGCCGAGCTCCTCACCCTATCTCTAAGGGAGCACCCAGCCACCCGGCGGAGGAAACTCATTTCGACCGCTTTCGGTCATAACCCAAAGCTCATCATGATGATGTGAGGGCAGGAACGTAGACTGACCGGTAAATCGAGAGCTTTGCCTTTCGACTCAGAAAGGCACTTTACTACAACAGTCCGCTGCATCGATCTGCCTGTAAATCTCATGCTGCATCCTTCCCTCACTCGTGAAAAAGACCCCAAGATACTTGGAGTGTCTCCACCTGGAGAGGGCAAGCCACCTTTTTCCCGTTTTTCCCGTTGAGAACCATGGCCTCGGATTTGGATGTGCTGATTCTCATCCCAGCCGCTTCACACTCGGCTGCAAACCGTCCCAGTGCATGTTGCAGGTCCGGGTTTGATGGAGCCATCAGGACAACCTCGTCTGCAAACAGCAGGGATAAGATCCTGTGGTCCCCAAACCGGACACCCTCCAACCCCTGACTGCGCCTAGAAATTCTGTCCATAAAAACTATGAACAGAACCGGTGACAAAGGGCAGCCCTGGTGGAGTCCAACATGCACTGGGAACAGGTCTGACTTACTGCCGGCAATGCGAACACAGCTCCTGCTCCGGTCATACAGGGACCGGACAGCCCTGAGCAAAGGGCCCCGGACCCCGTACTCCCGGAGCACCCCCCAAAGGACACCCCGAGGGACACGGTCGAAAGCCTTCTCCAGATCCACAAAGCACATGTGGACTGGTTGGGCAAACTCCCATGAACCCTCGAGCATCCGATGCAGAGTATAGAGCTTGTCCAGCGTTCCACGACCAGGACGAAAACCACTCTGCTCCTCCTGAATCCGAGGTTTGACTATTGGTCGGATTCCCCTCTCCAGTACCTTTGAATAGACCTTACCAGGGAGGCTGAGGAGTGTGATCCCTCTGTAGTTGGAACACACCCTCCGGTCCCCCTTATTGAACAGAGGGACCACCACCCCGGTCTGCCAGTCCAGAGGCACGGTCCCCGACCGCCACGCGATGTTGCAGAGACGTGTCAACCAAGACAGTCCTACAACATCCAGAGACTTTAGGTAGGCGGATCTCATCCACCCCCGGAGCCCTGCCACTGAGGAGTTTGCGAACAACCTCAGTGACTCCAGCTTGGGTGATGGGCGAGCCAGCATCTGAGTCCCCGGTCTCTGCTTCCTCTTCGGAAGACGTGACGGAGGGATTAAGGAGGTCCTCAAAGTATTCCTTCCACCGTCCGACGACATCCCCAGTCCAGGTCAGCAAGTCTCCAGGAGATGGGTTACAGAGCCCAAACTGTGCCTGGAGGTGAGGCCGACTAGTCGATACATCTCAACCTCCCGCACAAGCTCAGGCTCTTTCCCCCCCAGCGAGGTGACATTCCATGTCCCCATAGTTAGTCTCTGTGTCTGGAGATCTGGTCGCCGAGGCCCCTGCCGTCGACTGCCGCCCAGATCTCTCTGCACCGGCCCCTTATGGATCCTCCTGCGGGTAGTGGGCCCACGAGAGGGTGGCCCCACGTTGCTTCTTCGGGCTGTGCCCGGCCATGCCCCGTGGGGAAAGACCCCAGGCCTGGCTCCAGGGTGGGGCCCCGGTGACGCCGATCCGGGCGAAGTAACTGGCCTTGTTCTTGAACTCATCATAAAGGGCTTCTGAACCGATCTTTGTCTGACCCGTCACCTATTTGCCTTGGGAGACCCTACCAGGGGCTTGAAGCCCCCGACAACATAGCTCCTGGGATCGTTCGGGCGCTCAAACCCCTCCACCAGGTTAAAGTGTCGGTTCAAAATAATAATTATGTCAATAAAACCTTCAATAAAGCATAATTACAATATCACATGAAAAACATGAGCACTGTCTCTGAGTAACCCAATCTGATGTTCAGCATCAGATTGGGTTGAAGCACTGTCGTGATTCATGTGCAATTACTGTGCAATTCATGTGCAATTCATGTGCAATTACTGTCGTGACACATTCATGTGCAATCACTGTCATGATCACATGCAATGGTATTTATTTATTTATTTTTGTCTTTATTATTTTCCCCCTCCATCCCTTGTTGGGAAATGTGAGGTTTTGTCTATAGGGGTTTTTTGTTTATAAGAGATCTTCTATTGAGAGTGTTTTTCAAACTTCCTATAAGTGATCTGTTCTTTTCTTGTGTATCTACCTCTGTATCTACCTGCGTTGCAACAATGAAATTTCCCCATGTGTGGACAATAAAGGATTATCTTATCTTATCTTAGCATAAATGCCAAATAACCAGGCAAAATGCCAATAGGCGCGTTTTAAATAAACAAAATGCAGTCATTATCTATACTCTAAAAAACTTTTATAACAAAGACAGTGTCATAATGTCATATCTTATAAATATTCTCTATCTAGAAGCCTTCAGTCACCATATTCCAACCTTTATTTGCTTGATAATGTATTTAAAAAGTCTCAATGTAAAATAGACATAATTGTTTGACTAGTTGACTACTAAAATAATAGTTTAGTTACAACACCAAGATATCTATCGGGACAGAGCATTATATAATGTGACTTTAAGCATTAAAATGTAACTAATGATGATAAACATGAATTCATTAAAAACTATATGACAAGGTTCCTTTATTTAATATAGGTTTAGTTTATATTTATAATTATTTTAGTTTATATTTAAATTTTTAAGGCAACTTGATATAAAAGGAAACTTGATATAAAATTATTGTGATTGTAACTAACTATTGTCATTAACCCTATCAAGACAAGATACAAGGGCATATGGCATAAAGATTTAAACACCACCAAATTCACCGTGACTAAATTCAGACTAAATATGAATTTATGAAAGGCGCGTTGAGTCACTTTTCTGCGTAGAGACGTTCACGTTTTGCCTGGGAGGATCATGACATCAATGACATTCAATTTTCAAATGTTCAAAGTGGTGCCAGCAGTCAGATCTGTGGAGAGGCGAGTCCGCTCACATTAAGAACGCACGTTTTTCAAGGCGTTTTGAGGGAATGAAAGTACTTGCAATAGAATAAATGCAAGACAGATCAGTTAAATGCTATAGTGTGGAACGTTCTAATCAAAGCATCTCAATGGAGACAAGTAGATGGTAAAAGGCTACATAACATATTAACCAATTTACTTTGAGCTTGGTTGTCAGGTTCAGTTTTCACAAAATAAAACGCCAAAGTAAATGTCAAAAACAAAAGGTTCTCATAATCATAAATAATGACAACAAGACGGAGTGGGAAGAAGTAAAAAATGGATTCTAAAATGTGCAATTGTCTCTTCATCAGATGGAAACAGGAATCAGATTTAGATTATTTTCCATAATCGAAAAGGAACATCTACACATTTTGATCCTGATCCTTTCCATTACATTTGACTCATTACTCGTTATATCGCACATTACACGTCTCATTATTCATTTCCCCCACGTCCCGTCTCAATTACACACCTTGAAAAGGCTGAGATGTCATCTGGAAACTCTTATTCTTACACTGCGCCGGTTATTGTGGTCTGCGCGCGACGAGGCTCAAGCTCCTTTTTGCGGAAACAGCTTTTTCTCAAGAGCCGTCTTCCCAAACACTTGACTGGAGCCAAAATTGGCAATTCACTTCTTTACTTTTTGTTTTTCCCGCACTTGTTTCAATCGATCGCAATCACTTTTTTTTTTTTTGCCGCACGTGTTCAAATTGCGCAGCCTATTTTTTCGTTTCTCGCTCCCTGACTGAGACGACCATAGCCCAATCAAGGCAAATTGGTGCTAATCTTCTCGCTCTTGAGCTGGGGATTTCTGCAGAGGGGGAAAAGGATTTCAATAAGAAGGAAAATATGCACGGAGAAAGGAATCTGCGATGGAGGAAAGCGAGCAGCTACAGTTGGAAGGGAAAGAGCGCGACTTACCGATTTGTCGAGCGCTTTAGCTGAAGATTCGGTCGAGTCTGGGACAAAGTCTGTTCATCTTCTTTCGGGACGTCACCACTAGAAGAGAAGAAAGAAGAAGGGAAAATGATTACAGCTCTTTTTTAATGCTTTGAAATAGGGATGCAGGATTTAACGGCAGAATCGACTTTTACAACCGTTGTCTTTCATCTTTAGCTTGCACAATGTCGAATTTCGATTGATTCATAAGTCTTTGAGTAATCCTGTCCGACATTTGAGTCTCGAGTGCTCAGAAAATCCATTCTCGGTCACATCGCCGCTCTTCGTTGTGATTATATACAAAAGATGCAGACACTGAATCGTAGGCATTGGGTTCAAAAATGCTCAGTAGCCATTCGTCGAAAATAAAAGCACAAGACTGAGCCAGTTTAGATCAACACTGCGCAATGAACACAATTTAAAATCGTGATCTACCTACGTTGTAGTTTAATATTAAGTTCCAGAAAAAAAACATTATTTGTCTCCTTAAATATGGGCATTACAAAAAAATGGGTGACACAAACAGCACCGACGACTAAGGACTGGACCGACAATGATAAAAACCTGGTCCTGGTATTGTATTGTATTGTATCGATTTATTTATTTTTGTATGTGTTTGTTGGTTTGTTTGGAAAATGTATTATTATATGAAAGATAGAATACAAATACATGAGCATTAGAGAGAAGACTGAAATGGAAGTTTCTCAAGAATCCCATGCAGTTCAGAAAATGTTTGAAGATGACTAATTGTGCCGTTTCAAATTACAACTTTGATTTCAATGAGATGTTTTGTGCTGCTCTGGTATCAAGCAAGGACAGTTTTACTGAGGACACCGCCAGTTTTACTGAGGACAAAGCCAGTTTTACTGAGGACAACGCCACGTCTGTCCATGGTGAGTCTCCAGGTCCTTAAATTTGGGTTATGTTTTTTCATATGTTCCATTAGAAAATATGTATTTGAAGAAAATAGTAGTTTATCATTGATTTGGGGTGACACCGCCAGTTGATACAATACACCTTTGAGAAAAGACGAATGCTGGGATCAGATGAAATAGTCTCCATAAAGTTATTAAGATATTTCTGTAAAATGAGGAATATTGGGATCTCCATTTACACCAGGGCGAAATATTTCTAATTTATCAATCAATTTCTGATCGATATATAGCGTTTTTATCGCTAGATTTGACTTGAGCAGGGGTCTGAGACGTGTGGTTTTGTAAAACACGTGGAAGAAACAAAGGAGATGGTTTTGTGGACGTTAGAGCTGTGCTAAAAGTGACGCTAATGTGGAGCTAACAACAAGAAAGCAATCTTCTGTGATGATGCTCTGTGAGGAAAACATCCAAACCAGTGCAAACCTGGACAGATCAGGAGCCACAGGTAAAAACACAGGTCAGAGTGTAATTAAGTATGAACATGACAGAGTGAAGCTGCTGTGAGCTCTGACTGTAGATACAAACATAGTGCACTCGTTTCATTCACTAGCTGAATAACCGTGGCCCAGAACGAGTTTGGCACTCCTGATTTACACTTTTACATGTGAATACTTTTTCTACACCAATGGTTTAAACCAGTGGTCCCCAAACTACGGCCCGCGGGCCACATCCGGCCCGTTGGGCCTTTCAATCCGGCCCGCCAAGCTTGTCCAAGTTATATTTGAAAAAAAAAATATATATATTATTATTTATTTATATTTGCCGTAGGTTTTATTAGACAGTAGATGGAATGAGAAAGAAAGGAAGGGGAATGATGATAGAGAAAGGAGGACATGCAGCAAATGTCGGGATTCAAACTCACGATACTGTGGCTGGCTGTTCAGTTTTTACCTTTGGCCTGTAATGCCCACATTTCCCCAAGAGATGGCCACTGTTCCCTCTAAACTGCGCGCACATAGTGCACTGCTCGCACTTAGTGCGCTGCTCGCACATAGTGCGCTGCTCGCACATAGTGCGCTGCTCCCACTTAGTGCGCGCACAAGAAAATCTATGGCGCGCAGAAAATAAAATTCACCACAAACGGCCACCGGGGCCAATCAAGCAGGAAGCGCAAGTGTTTGACACAATGTAGAAGACTCTTGTGGACAGTAGAAGACAGTAGATAATTATTATTTAATGCATTTGGAAAGCAATTTGTACATTGAGCCTTGCATGTGTTGCTTTTTTACAAGTTACAGGTCAAATCTTGCGTGTAATTTAAAGTAATTCATTAGTTCACACAAACACACCATATTTTCCTGGCCCCGGCTAAATTTTAGAACCCAATGTTGCCCTCGAGTCAAAAACTTTGGGGACCACTGGTTTAAACATAACACATTATCTTTGTTTCTTTGTCAGGAATTATAGGGGTAACATTCACAACTTACAACAACATCACTTTTACATCCAATTATTTTAGCTGGAATTACATGTTTAAATCAGGAAACAACTATTTGATTGGAGCATGTTTACTCATTAGTGCATAAACTGAAACTCGCTAATTGCTAAATGTCTACTCAAGGTTAGCGTACAGTGGCATCAAACTGTAACTCCGGTTGTGTGGGAGGACCTCCGGACCTTTGACAAACTACTCCCTTCACACTACTTCCCTTTCTCTCCTCCTCACTCGCTCTCTCCCGCTAAACAACCAAACTCAAACCGTCTTTGCCACGAAACCTGTCAGACCACAGTCGTCCCGATAAACTGCGGGTCAAAGGACCGTTCCGAGGGCGAGGGCCGAGAGACGTTCAGGGGCATCCGGTCGAT
Source organism: Eucyclogobius newberryi (assembly GCF_026437365.1). NCBI lineage: Eukaryota > Metazoa > Chordata > Actinopteri > Gobiiformes > Gobiidae > Eucyclogobius > Eucyclogobius newberryi. The sequence continues at coordinate 3,652,221 of NW_027316056.1, forward strand.
TCACATTAACGCTAAAACTGCGCTAATACAGATACCCACTCTTTTTTGGCAAAGTATATACAACTGATTGACTGTCCGCAGCGCGAGTAAAAACATCAGAAGAAGGGCTGAGCGATTTAAGGAAAATATCGAATAAGAATTGCAATTTGTCTTTTAATCAATTAAATTTCCAGGAGAGTTGAACGCTAACAGACTGAACAGAAAAACTGTATTTCAGAACGTGTTTGCACAGATTTATACGGAATAAGACATTTTGAAAACATGATCCACAATTGCAGAGATTTGCTAATTATTTCCATTCAAGTAGCAATTACAACGCCACTGCGATTCATCTTGTAGCTCTAATTGAAAGCTCCGGTAGTTTTTACTTTCACTCTAACGCAGCGCACCAAAGTCTGCATCAGAGTAACTACAATCTGTCCTCTCTGCTGATTTAAAATGAGCGAGGACCGCCACAAACCTCTTTTTTTACACTGCGTCCTAGTGTGGCGATTCGTTGAAGAACAAAAAAATGAAAATGGTCTTCAAGGTCACCGAGTATGAAGTAATTAAAAGCGACCACAGAATTCTAAGCAGCCCCCCAAATACATGAATGTAGCAGATTTTATAATAAATGAAACGTAATGGAAAAATATTGTAACAGGCACAATAAATGACTGTTCAAAATCTCTCTCTCCTTCTCTTTCTCCATCTTCATCTCTCACCTCTCTCCTCTCTTGTTATCTCCCCCTCTCCTCCTTCCTTCACCCCCTCTCCCGGTCTCCGTCCCTCTTATTCCCCCTCTAATCAGCCCGAGAGCGTTCGCATATTTACTCATAATACCAGTCAACAGCCACCTCTTCTCCAGGACGATGAATAAACAACTATTTACCACGCAGCCACTTTTCTCCGATTCACAAATGCCGCAAAGCTTTTAGCAGCGGCGCACCAGAAAAAAAGATCACTAATCTATTAGCGCCGCGCCATTCAGTCGGGTTTGGTATTGTTCCAAAAGGGTCGCAGGGGCCGGCCGTCGTAATAAGCGCGAGAGCAGTAGATAATATCATGTGCAATGGATAAATATGAAAAAAGTGACTCTGAATAAACTCGCCAAAGGAGCGGCAGGAAATCCAAACGCTTTGCAAACCTGTGCGTTTCTGTAGTGTCCATTTCCAGAGTAGGACGTGCTCGAATCGCGGAAGGCGAAAAAAACAGCGACGAGAAACAGCGGCGACAAACGACGGCGACCAGCGACACCTTCTTGGCAGAAGGTTTCAAATCGAACACACGACCTGCAGTGACCAGCAACATTTTATTGGCTGAGAAAATAATTGAGGGAATTATGAGGTATTGAGAGTTATTAGGTTAGGTTTAGCTTTTAATATTTCAATATATTTCAATATATTTCATATATGTCATATATATATATATATATATATATATATATATATATGAACTGCCACAAGGTGTTTTGTTGAAATTGTTTAATTGACTCGTCTTCATCGGGGGAAAAAAGAAAAGAAGCTGACCAGGGGCCAAAGGCTGCCACTTTCCTTCGGAGGCAGATTCCAATATTTTCGTGAAATACAAAACATGAAAATGGGACAAAAGTGTCTGGATTGTCATGTTTCTGGATTTGCGCAGTTTCCCTCTTCCTGTCAGCTCATCGCTCTGGCAGAGAAACTCTCTCTGATTGGCTGCAGTGTGGGCGACAGCGAGGAAAGTTGAAAATGTTTCTACTTGTTTTCTACTTTTGTGTCCACTAATCCTCGGGTGTCGCCTCTTCACAGATCTGACCTGGCACATTGCCGGCTTGTCGGCATGGACATATGTATGTATAATGGTCTGCTGTGGAACATTCCAGGCAAAGCAATAACATTCAGACAAGCAGGTGACGGGCTCTCCACAAGAAAAGTTACAAAGTGCATTTTTATGAATAAACATCGCCCTATGTCCTCAGATATGAAGAGAAAAGCAATGATAATTTCACTAATAACGACTTATTTATTAGTTCATTTCGAATTATAAAACAAATACACTCATAGGGATAATCCAGTCAGCGCCTCACTTTGATTCTTGAGATTCTTCTACTTTTATCCACAAATCCTGATCTACAAATCAAAATCTAATCTTTGAAAGGTATATATTTTCCCTTAAAATATCAAATAAATGGTTGGGTGTATTTGTTCTATTTCAACTCATTCAAACTTTGAAACAAACACACACACAAAATGTAGTTTTTTTGGAAAGAAAGCTATTTGCAAGTACAAGTTATGAATCACATTTTCATGAGTCATAAAGCACAACTTTAAAGCTCCAAGTTATAAATCGACCTTTTTAAGACTAGAGTCTACGCCAGGGCTATTCAATAATATTTTCCAGGGGCCCGATTTTTCAAGCTATTGTCTGGGGGCCGGACTACAAAACTGCACCACAATTTTAATATTTATATCCAATATCCACACACAGCTCGCAGTTGTACTATTCAACAGAAATATATATTTTTTACGCTGATTTGAAAAAAAGCAGCGTGCTGTGCTACAGAATAACCGATCTAACAGAGTGAACTAAGGACAACCTCAGCGTACCAAGCTACATTTGGCTCAGTGCTAATTATGTCCTCTCTGCTGCTGTTCACAGTGGGCCACAGACGACATAATGTGGTCCGGCCCATCAACACGTTGTCTCTGATCTACTGTGAACAGCAGCAGAAATGTGGCCCTGGTCAACTGTGTCCATTTCACACACACAAAATATATTAAGATGTTTGTGAAGCAGGACTTTTGCAAGATATAACAGTTTTGTGTTACTATTATTATGAGAAAAAGACATCACAATTTAACAATTATTCGCAATTACGTATTTTCCACACTATAAGGCGCACTTAAAAGCCTTTTCTCACAAACGACAGTGCGCCTTATAATCCAGTGCGCCTATGGATTAATTCTGGTGGTGCTTACTGACCTCGAAGCAATTTTGTGTGGTCAAATCAAATCAAATCAAATCATCAAATCAAATCAATTTATTTTTGTAAGGCCCAAAAACAGTTGCCTCTGAGGGCCACAGGGAGAAATGAATCAACAATGTCTGTGGTGGCGATGAAGTCAGACAATGTCTGTGGTGGCGATGGAGTCAGACAATGTCTGTGGTGGCGAGGGACGATGTCCCAGGGTCCTCTGTCCTTAGACTCTCCTTCTCGGCCAGGAAAAACTACAAAAAAAACCTCTTTGGGAAAAAAGCGTAGAAACCTGGAGGAGTTCCAGTGAAGGAGAGATCCGACTCTCACAGACGGACAGGTTTTGTTTCGCTTAATGCACCTTATAAAAATTATCCAAAATAGATCATTCATTCACAGTGCGCCTTATAATCAAGTGCGCCTTATAGTGCGTAAAATACGGTATTGAGTGACCAAACAACAGTGAAATCTTTAATTTTCTTTCATTTCCATTGTCTTACATGATATTATTCCTCAAATTTGTGACCGGCGTTAGGAAATGTAACTTTCTGAAAGACAAAATAAGGTTAAATGTGACAAAAAACAGCCAGATAAAAGTTATTTAAGTCTATTTTCTGGACGCTAGATTGAACTCAAAAGACTTCCATTTTGCTTCTAAAATTGTCACAATTATAATTTTTTTTATTCTCGTTGATTATATTGTGATTATATCTTTTACTACTCAGTCCCGACCCATTGGAACTGGAATTACTTGTAACGACAGAATGCTGGCCTAATGTAGGATGAAATCAAATAGATGTTCCTCAGCTCCCATTCATAATTCTAACCGTCTTTTTTACATATTCCTCCACACAGACCTAAAACTGTTTAAAACGCCAACAAACATTTCACTTTCCAAAAATGATTTCCACAAACAGGTGGCTGCTGACTGAAGAAAACATTTTAATTAGCGGTGCCACAGTGTCCAGCATCTGTCTGGCTCTACAGCTGCTTCCAAATCTTGCCCTTTCAATTAAAATGTCCCTCCTGCCATTTCATCACACCTCCAGGGTCACATATAGCTCTCTAATAGGCTCAGCTGATGCCAGAACACCGTAAAGGACGTACAGTTTGAATAGAAACGGTCGAAAAGAAGAGAAATATACGGTAAAAATAAAAAATGCAAATGTTTTGACCTGGTTTGAATGTCATTTCTGGGCCTGTATGTGAAACTTAAGTGGTCAAATTTTACAAATAAAAAGGTAAATTAAGCGTTGTTTACTTTGATTATTGTAGGAGTGGTCATATTCCTTTCTGATTAGTTTCCAATTTTGATTTTAAATATTTTAACCTGATTAAGACAATATATACGAGGATCTGTTTATTAACTCACCTGAAAAAAATAAAATCAATAACATCAATAAAATCAATTAAATCAATACAAAGTAAATAAAATACATATACAAATAAAATGAATGAAATCAATAAAATGAATGAAATCAATAAAATGAATGAAATCAATAAAATCTATTAAATCAATAAACTCAAACTCATGTTTCTTGTGCTATTGTGACTGAAGCGAGTCTGTCTCTTTCTAGTAAAGTATAATTAATGCCACGATAGTTAGCATGTGCTGACAAAGACGACATTGAACTATGTGTAATTACAATACGATTGGCCCAGTCTGTCGAGACACCTGTCCAACTGCCAAGTGCTTTAAACACCCGACCCCAACGCTTCACCAGGCCCTCACATCTGAGCCCCCAACCCCAAGGCCCCCAGGCCTTGCTCCCTGGCTGCCCCTTATCGGGCGACTTCCTGGTCCTTGTCTTTGCGCTTTCCATCGAGCTGTTATTGCTCTTCAGTCAGATCAGTGCAGCGTTTGCAGTGATGCAGCAACTGTTGACTGTTGAGGTGCAGAAGGAGCAGAGTTAAAAGGTAGTATTGGCCCAAATTACAGCGGGCACAGAGGCACATCACGTCCGCCTCACAGCAAGAAAGTCTCAGGTTCAACTCCCAGCGACGTGGTTTCTATCTGTCCGGAATTTGTGTGAAAAATGACAAATAAATGTTATCTAAATCAAAATGACAAGCAAGTCATCAGCTTCCTCAGCCATATTTGAGCCAATCAGCAGGACATCACTTTAGGACATGAACAGCGCACGTTATGCACACTGTATGTAAGGAGCGGCGTGTTTGGGAGCAGTATGGGCTCCAGAGGTTGGCAGAGCACTGGTGATAATGAGAAACATGTCGCCCTGTCACCTCTCACCCTCTTCACATGTCACACCTGTCTCACCTTCCTCTGCGTCGCACGCCCCCACACACACGACACCGAGCAGCCGAGAAGCCGTGCAGCCGAGCGCGAGTGTGCGGCCCATCTGGAGAGCCACACTTCCCTTTACTTCACACACTGGGGCAATCATAACCAACATCTAGTTATCATTTATCTGATGATTATGATTTGCTGATTGTGATTTATCTGATGTTTATGATGCAGTTCTACTCTGACAAGGCTCAAAACAGCTTTTTTATGATGATTATTTATGTTTTTTGTAATAAAGAGGTAAAGCAACTGATATTTCTACCCTGAAATTGAATTATTTAGTTTTTTTAACCATTTACTTTGTTTTGTAGAGCACTTTTGTGGACAAATTCTGCTACGCAAATAGACTTTCCAATAGGGCTCCGCGGGCGAGCTAAAAATAGCCATGTGACATCACCGCGCCAACAGCGCTTACCCGGAAGTCAGTCAATGAAAACTGCGGCGCTATCTATTCCCATTGAAAACACTTCATAAAGCGACGGTCAAAACTGATTATTACGACCCAGAATTGACTCATTTGTTCCACAAAGATGTTTAGCAACAAACACTGCTGCTATGGAATGTATAAAAGAGATTCTCGCTACGCCGATAAACCTGAAATAGAGGGCGTTTGGTTCATAACTTTCCTGAAGCCGACGACCGCGGCTCCAGCGCAGGCAGCGCTGCGTGACAACCTGCATCCCCGGGATTTGCTTACTTTCACGGGCAGAACACGTCCCCTCCGCGGCGCTCTCCGGAGAGTGGTCAAAGACTTTTGTGTCCATGTCTCTACCGGGAAATTTAGACCCGGAGAACGCGGGGAAGGGGACGCGTTCTGCCCGTGAACGTGATCAAACCCCGGGGACGCAGATTGTTACTCATCGCTGCCTGCGCCTGGAGCTCCGGGATATAAGTTTATCGTGTTCCGCAAACGCTGTAGAATTAACATCAGTTTTATTCAGTAAATCCTCACAAATGCCATGTCGCAAAAATCGGACTGTGAACAGAGGAGAGAGAATCTAGAAGACGCTGAAAGCCCAGATATACTTTTTTACAAGTTCAGCCTTCTTTCCGCTAATACAACGTGCTCTGCACCGTAAACATCGCTTAAACAAGTTCAGAATCGTCCTCTACTTTATGCTGTTTCAGCTTCGCTCTTGGGACGTCATCTTTCGTCAATTTAATTGAGATTAGCTGTCGTAGTCGCTGTTGTTCTGCCATTTTCCCATGTTATTTCCCTGACGGCCTGAGCGCGCTTGCATGTTCATCCGGGACTTTTATAGTCCTCATTAATATTCTGACGTCACGCCTGCGTTGATCTATTGATTTCACAGTAAATTTCTCAGTACAGTCCAATATAATCACCGGCTCTGCAACATTTTACTCTGCAAAAGTGAAATATTGATGTTACATAAATATTCACCTTTTATCAGTCACATTTTTGTACATATTTTATTCATCCAAACCTACATTATTGCCTCAGATCGAATCATTGTATAGAAAAAAGTCTGATCGTCCAGTTGGTCTCACATAGTCTAAAGCAAAATGTCTAATTCATCTGACGTTGCCCAGTCTTGGCATCATTTGTGATTAATCTTAAAACCGCCAAGAGAAAATCATCCGGACCATTGCACATGACACAGAGCATATGGACTATGATAAACCTTCTATCATTTCATCTTTCACACTTGGTTTATGTGTGAAGTCGGTGACCCAGCATGCAAATGTGCTGATGACGACAGAGGCCAAAGAAATCTACAATTTTAATCTGAAAGACCCACCACAACAATTCTGGTAAACTCTCTCAAAAGAACAGTGAGACTATTGAAACTGGGGAAATGGGGAAAAGATATAGATAAATAGCGTACGTGAATATTTAGACAGTGATGTGACGTGTGGGAACAGTGAAACTTTGCTACTTGAGTTGCGTGACCATCTGTGTCTTGTGTTGTGTCTATATGTTGTTGAGGGGCCGGTCCGGTCGCGTGTCCCATGGAAAGGTTTTGTTCTGCCAAAGCACAGCTAACATTCGGCTCGTAGGAGGCTGGCTGAGACGCACTGTTCCTCGTACAGATTTATGACTAACGAGTGTCGCTCCACAGACCTCCCACTTTCAATGTCCCGTGTCCCATGGGACGCTCTGTGGCTGAGTGTCAACAGCTCCATGATGTTTGCACTTTTTTAGAATTGACTATCGGCCTGAACTCTCCAGCAAAGGCAGATATTTGATTCAACACTTGAATGTGAAGCAAAATGTGTTTTAATGCAAATGAAATGTACTGTAATGATCAACATGATTCTCTTTATTTTATGTAAAAGTTAAATTATTTTGTAATAAGCTTGTAATAAATGTAAGTAGCCGTAAAATAAATACATAAAAATAAATAAATAAATCGTCAATAACGAAGTTGGATTAACCAAACGTATGAGTTTGTCCCAACACAATTTTATGATCAGTTTTAGTAATCCTGAAGTAATTATTTTGCTTATGGCCAAAATAATTTAAATTATTTGATTAATGTCATTAAAAAGAGTCTTAGAAAGACTTAAAGCTTTATTTTAAACACTTAAATATGAAATTACTCTTGAATGCAGTAAATTTTGTTTCAATTTTTTTTGGAGAAATTGATCAAATTGAGCTCTACATATCTGGAGATGGGTCAAATGCAGATGACACATTTCGTTCTATGTAGTTTTCTAATACCATTAGTCACTGTTTCTAATGCAAAGGACTGTCAGGTGTCAGGGAAATTCTGAATGAACACTGCGCCTGACTGGACTAAAAGAAATGACCCTGTCAGTAACTTCTAGTTATATCCAAGAAAACGCTTCAGAAAATGCAGTAGTACTCGTGTTGTTGTCTTATTCAGCTAATTATACCATACAATTCATGATGTAGAAAGCATTCATTTTGACTAGCATACATTAAGGTACAGGTACTTCACATTTCCCTTGGAAACAAATCTTAACCCAACCATCTCAAAATGAAAAATAGCATTACCTTAATTTCATTGATTATACTTGTCATTGAGATAATAAATGTGACAAATAGAGGAGTGAGATAAATGTATTGTTTGAAGATATGTAAAACTAAAATACATAGTCTATAGTGTTTATCTATACTGTATATCTATTTAAAACTCATTTCGGTTTGTCTTGAGTTCTGTAATAATCATGCGTTTCTTTCACTGCTGAATGAATCATCTGGAGGCACCACTAGGGGTCGCTGTACTGCTGGTTGGGACACAGGTTTGTACAAAGGTTTGATACGACCTCCTGCTGTGACTACCTCTCTTTTCTCCACGGCACAAATGATGCAAGTCTCTGCCAATATCCACACATGCACACACACACACATGCACACACACACACATGCACACACACACATGCACACACACACACATGCACACACACACACGCACACACACACACATGCACACACACACACATGCACACACACACACACATGCACACACACACACGCACACACACACACACATGCACACACACACACACATGCACACACGCACGTACACACACACACACACACACACACACACATACGCACGTACACACACACACGCACGTACACACACACACACATGCACACACACACACATACGCACGTACACACACGCACGCACGTACACACACACACGCACGCACGTACACACACACACACACACACACACACATACGCACGTACACACACACACGCACGTACACACACACACACACACACACACACATGCACACACACACGTACACACACATGCACACACGCACGTACACACACGCACACACACGCACACGCACGCACACACACGCACGCACACATGCACGCGCACGCACACACACACACGTACACACACACACACGTACGCACGCACACACACACACATGCACACACACACGTACACACACATGCACACACACGTACACACACACACATGCACGCACGTACACACATGCACACACGCACGCACACACACATGCACACACACACACGTACACACACATGCACGTACGCACACACACATGCACACACACGTACACACACATGCACGTACGCACACACACATGCACGCACGCACACACACAAACGCACGCACACACACAAACGCACGTACACGCACCCACACACGCACGCACACACACACACACACATGCACACACGCACGTACGCACACACACACGCACACACAGACAAACGCACACACACACACACACACACTTTGTCAGAATACAATTTTAAATCCAGCGGGGGCAAATTAGTTGAGTACACCAGGTTGATTTGACTGATATAATGTTTATTTAGTTGTATGACTCAAATAGCATCAGAGCAGACTGAAATGGAACTGTCCAGTGCTGTTGTGTAAGTGTTTTGTGTGTTTCTGAAGGTTGTCGTGGCCAGTTTGAACAAAGCAATTATCTCGATTTACTCAATATTTCACTATTAAAATGTGGTTTTGCAACTTCATTCATATGGTCAATTTGGATTTTTTATATAGATTTCAGACAATTCTCCCAAAGGACATTAAACTTTTGCATTTGACCCGTATTTAAAGGCACACTATGTAACTTTCTGGAGGTGCAAGTCGCCTGTATCATTCCAGGGAAATAGGAAGTTCAAAGCACATTTCGGAAGAGGTAGGCCCTGTCCTAATTGACGTACTGCGTTCTACACACGTGGCTGAAGTGTTTATTTTCTGAACGTGCTCGAAGTGTGCACAAGGAGGTAAAAATGAGAATATGGACAAACCGCACTTCAGAGCGCTGTGAATGCGGTAAAGAAAAACAGCAGCTGTTAGTGACATTAAACTGCAGTAAAAATAATCACAAAGACACAACTCGGTTTAGTTTGCATATTTTTGGGAAATGGCCACAAACAAATGAGTGTGTTTAAGGTTTTTACAGTGTTGTTACTGGACAGTCGCAGACCTCTTTAACTATCTTTAACTCTGGAGACGTTCCTTTCCCCTGTATCCTGTTAGCTCTCGCTGCTCGGTACAAGATCTGCGCTGTCTGAAAACATTACAATGAAATGCATTGTGGGGAAGGTACTTGTCTGAAGTCTGCATGGCTCCACACTCGCTGAAGTGCGGCGCGAAGCCCGAAGTGAAGTGCGGATCAAAACATTCTAAAAACTCGGGACGACCTGCACACTCGAGCGGCTCGTCGAGAACGCGCTTTTGAATTGCTCAAGTGGGAGTATTGGGACCGAGCCGTTGATATGTTTTATGCTGTATGGAACGTTATAGCCAAAGGAAAAGCATTTCCATGGAAACAAACAGGAGGCAGAGTACGAGTCAGATCTGTGGAGATGCCAACCCACTCACAGTTGTGAGTGGGTTGGCACTTTTAGTCTATTTTGGCTTAAAAGTAACATACTGTGCCTTTAAAGGTGGTATGGACGATTTCTTTCAGCAAATTTTTTATCATATTTCCTCGTGGCGTGGATAAATCATTTGTCCTGCCACATATCAATCATAAAACGCACCTATCGCTCACCTGCAGTCGCGTCAGGCTCGTCCCCACGTTTACGCGTGCCTAAGCGCATGGATCTATCCTAATATAGTTCCCTCAGTGTACGGGGCAAAATGAAGACGGAGAAAGACAGTTCGAGCTGACGCGGAAGTGGACAGAAATCTACGGGAGACGAGAGATGCGATGCGCTCCGTTGCGCTAATAAACAAACGCACGTGTGTGTTGTATCAGTCCGCACGGGGGAGTGCGCATGCGCACTTCCGCCTGCATTCTCAAATCGCCGGAAAATCGTCCATACCGCCTTTAAGTAACCCAAAATTAATTCCAAACTTTGGTAATAAATTCCTCTGAGCACTTTAAGTTTTGTTTCATTTTATTCATTTTGTTTATTTATTAGATCAGCATCATTGGCCAATAATATTAGCCTCCCATTCTGCAGAACTTGTTTTCACATTCAACATGTACACAATTAGTTATACACCACCGGCTTGATTCACAATACTCAATAAACAACACATTACAAGTTGCAAAGCTGTACTTATATTTGTTGGCTCAGAGTTTGTGTCCTGATTGGCTGCAGGTTAATGGCCAATCACAGGGAGACGATTCACAAACAAAAACAACCCCGCGGCAGCTCCATATTTTACAATCAAAGCCAGAGATTACAACTAAACAGCCTTTACATAATGAGATGTTAAAAGCAAACAATCACATCCACAATCAATAAACAACATCATAACTCTGGCTTTTGACCCTTTAATGAGCGCCGTCCTGTAAATCAGCTGCATCTACGCCACAAATAGGAAAAAAATAGAAATACAAAATCGAGATGGCGGTAAATAATGCAAGAGTCTGAAGCAGCTGCTCATGAGGCCGACGCAGTTCACCTATCGGCACCCGACGAGACGCAGAGGACTTTAAAGGAGTCCAGTCGATATCCGTGTTATGTTGGAGGAATTCCCTTAAGATTTAGAAGCAATGTGCGGCTTTTGCACCTGCACATGGGTAATGAGCAAGAGAGAATGCTCCATGCACGTTTTGCTGGAGTTGCAAAGGGAATTGTCTATGCAAAAGTCATAATGGTGTCAATATTGTGCACATTTCCGATGTATAATTGTCACTTGTGTTGTCACCATATGTACATTACAAACCTGAGCGTGATGCAAACATTCTTGGTGCTGATTTAAATACAATGAGTCTAAAAAAGTATTCAGAAAAGGTTTAGATTTGTCTTATTTATGTGTTGTTTTTTTTCAGTATCCATTGTTTGATACATTTTAAACCACCTGAATTGTTACTATGGTATGAAGAATACAATAAGTCAAGGCAAGTTTATTCAACTCAGGGCCTGCGGGCCTGATCAGTCCTTCCAAACGGTCTGATCCGGCCCGCAACCCAGCTTCACAATATCACAGAATGTTTTCTTTGGTTTACTGGTTTAGAACCTGATTCAGGTTCAGGCCTGATTTAAAGCTGGTTCAGTCTGGGTTGGTTCTAGTTTAATCATGATTTAGTCCAAGTTTAATTCTGGTGTAGTCCTGATCCAGAATCTGGTTGGTACTTGACTAGCATCAGTTTAATTCTGGCTGAGTTCTGGATTGGTAAAGCCTTTTGTGTTTTATTTTTGGCCGTGGCGGCAGAGCCGCGGCGCGGTCAAATGGCCCAGCAGTTTCAGGAACCGCGGCACTGCCATATAGCCTCATGGCTAACCCTAACCCTAACCCTAACCTTAACCCTAACCTTTACCCTTACCCTAACCCTGACCCTAACCTTAACCCTAACCTTAACCCGGCGCGGTCTAAAACGGCTCGGTCAAATTGCGCAGCAGTTTCAGGAGTTGCGGCACAAAATAACATAGCAGTTTCGGCCGCGCACCGCGGCTCTTTAGACACTCCCTTTATTTTTCACAAAAAACAAATATATTAGTTGTCATCGTATTGCAGCAGATCTAGTGTTGGCAGTGTCAAGCGGTCAGGGCAATCACGGCAAACAGTGATTGACCAATAAAATGTAAAATTACCGTGTGTCACAATTATGGATAAATTGTTCTGGAATATATCCAAACAAGCCTGTTTTCCCCTCACTTCTGCTTCTGAAGCTTGGCTCACAGTGTCTTTTAGTGTCCTCTACAGGACACTGAGCAGTATTGCGCGGGAACCTTGGTTCTTCTTCTCCCACAGCTGCTCAGTCTGTGGCCGTGTTCAGAGGAACACACAGGGGAGGATTGTTCATGCTCCGCTCTTTAACATGAGCTTTTAGGACCAGAGCGGACAGCAGCTTCTTTTAGAGCTCTGCACATGCTCTGAGGACCACACAGCCTCAAACCCATGGATCTGAGCTCAAACCACGCTGAATAAACCTGTGTGGGAATCAAGGATGTTTGCATAACTGAGCATGTGCAGAGGAAGTGAGGCAACAGCAGCGCCAAGTTTCAACAAGTAACTTAAAAACAATCTTTTAGGGACAAGTCTGAGTTTGTAGCTCCGGCGTTTGCCCTTCATGCAGGAGACTTAGGTTTGAAATCAACCCTTGCATATTTTATTTTTTTATTTTTGTCTTCCATTAAATATTGATGAACACCACAAGTCTGCATGCCTAGTCAAAAAAAGTCACTGCACGCTACTGAGTGTTAGGAATATTTTGTGCTACGCCAAAGGCCCCCAGGAAAATCTGGTCAACAGGTCAATTTAGTTGAATAATGGCTATCACAGCTAAACTACCATGTTAGCTTTTCAGATAATACTTTTTCCATTGTTGCGGAAGCCTTGTTCCTTGTTGGAGCACTACTTTAAAAAAAAAATCCAGTGCTACTTTGATCGAGAGTAATTTAACGGCAGGATTAAAAGAGCAGATCAAACCTCACACATCAGTCGAATGTGATTCTTTTTTTGTCTTTTTTGCCAGTAGTTGAGAAAACTGGTCCGGTCTTTTGTAGCAAAAAGAGAAATCCAACAAAGTCACCTTTTTAATGCTTTGGAAATACCGAGGCATACATCATTTATTCATACACCTGCATGCAGAGACCGAAGGCAACACACAAGGGCAGTATATGTAGTGGACATCAATATTTTAGTTTAAAACACCAAGCTCTTCAGAAAGAAATGATCAATTGATAGGACATTACTGATACTTATTCAACGTTTAATTGAAATTTTGGTTAAACAGTGTCGAACATTTTGCTTTTGTGTGACATAAGGGCAATGCCAACCATATCTTATTTTAGTTTAATTAATTATTAGGGAAATTAGGGAAGTCAACATTATGAGGTTATTCATTAATCGTGATTATTCAGGTCACAATATAGTCGTACGAGATAAAAAATAATGATTGTGTCAATTTCTGTATCAGCATTTAGTCTTTAGTTTTTAATTCAACCTATAATCCAAAAAATACATCCAAACGTATTTTTTTTTTTAACTTTTTGACACATTTAGATTTTGTTAAGCTGGTCACAAACTAGTAATGTTTTAGACAATGGGAATGATAGAAATAAGAAGATTTCACTATTGTTTGTCATGTTTTTTCTCTAACTAACTAAATCTGATATTGTGACATCCTTAGTATGTATTTACGAGAATATGGTGCACTGTTTATTTCTGTTTGACTACTGAAAAACATTCATTTCAATATCGTTTTTCCGCAGCAGTGAAAATGATACATGGTCCGCGGCGGCGCCTTTTCCCTCAGTGCGCTCCATGTTACAAACTGCGTCTTCAACCCTTAAACAGCTTTTGCACTTGTTTAATCACACGCTCGATGCAAAGACGAGGAAGAACAAGGCACGGGAAATAGCACTGTAAACTGCAAAGCTAAATTTAACTCCCCGAATGCTACGCGGCCACATATTAATCACAGCATTGTCGGCCACTGCCTTTTGCAAAAAACAACTCATCGTTCTTATACTATCTGTGCATTCTCTGCTATTGTCAAATGTTCTCTCCAAAGCCTGGTTTTATAGCACAGGGCTTCAGTTTTATCTGGCAGCACACAGGAACATGAAAGCGAGATGTTTTTCTTTGTTCTTGGTCCAGTTCTTATGTATATAGTAATATCTGCTTAAAACAAGGCTATATTTCTATAAAGGGTTTAAAGTCTTAAGGAATTGGCTGTACAATACATTGGCTGCACAATAAATAACATGTTTATAGTGTATTGTTAATGGCAAACAGAGGGGGAAAATAAAGATTAATACAAAATTACAAATTAAACTTATTTACAATGTTTTTAATAAGTAGTATGAACTCATGGTAAAAATTACTCTTAAATCCAGTCGCTGAGTTTGTATAACAATCCACTGATTACACCCGTCTTGCTGAACCTGCCCCTCACCTCCAGCAGCGGACTCTGTAGGCACTTTCAAATCTAAATTAAAAATATATTCATATATAAAGACGTGTGCAGCTCTTTTGACAAAAGTGCTATATAAATAAAGCTATTATTCCTTTTGATCGTCAGGCTAAAGTCGGCAGATCGCGAGGCCATTAAGTACATACATTTTATGCACATCATCCAGCCAAATTCAGCTCAGTCAATAGTAACATGTCGGTATTTTTCTTTGTGCCACTCTTTGATTCACGTGGATGTGTCTCATAATTAAACAGATATTAACCATAAACCAGGTCAAAACATCTGTTTTTTCAAATGCGACCATGGAATTCTGTTCTTAGTTCTGCTCAATGTTAAATATGTTTTTTTGTAATACTTGAACATGAAACTAACTCATTTAATACAGGTAATTGGATTGTAATATTTTTGTGGACAAGAAATCTAAACCACAATAATGGCAATAATCTGATAATGATCCAATCTATAGGCTTTAAACAGTTTTTGACGGGAAGGATTTTATCTGCACTTAAATTTGCAATCTGCACTGCATTTTAAAGTACATTTTATAATAATTATTTATTCATTTATTCATTCAATTTCTACCGCTTGTTCCCTTTCGGGGTCGCGGGTGACTGGAGCCTATCCCAGTGACTTTGGGCCTTAGGCGGGGTACACCCTGGAAAGTGGCCAACTTGTCGTAGGGCCAACACAGAGACATAGACACACACAGATAACCATTCACTAGGGCCAATTTAGAGTTGCCAATTTTGCCTAACACATGCATGTCTTTGGACAGTGGGAGGAGCCGGAGAACCTGGAGTCCCACCGGAGAACCCGGAGAGAACATGCAGACTCCACCCAGAGAGATCATGTGATGTTGGTCTGGTCTGGGAACCCAGGTCATGGGTTCCCAAACCCTTCTTGGGAGGCAATAGCCCTAACCACCTTTGCCACCCAATAATTATTTATGTTTTTTTTAATGTTAATGCATATTTTCCTACTGTAAAAAACTTATGTACATACTGTGCTGTACAAATTTAATAGCCTAACCTAAATGTTTTTCTTCCCTGTTTTGTGGACTTGATGGACACGTTGGACATACATTGCGCTTCTCTCTCGGCTCGGCTCGGCAGCCAGCAAGGTCAGAGTGTGATGCAGCTGACGATGACCCCACGTGACCCGTGCGTTGTCATGGCAGCGACGACCTCGTTCCCACGGCGAAAACTCAGCTCTGTTCCATTACTGAGAAACATGATTTATTTATTGAACAGTATCTTTACTTTACTGCCAGGCCTTACCGTGTTTACAGTGTGCGAGAGTGCAAAGAGGTCACCATTCTCTGTAAATAAAATAAAACTAGGAACGTTGGCTCAGGTCCCAGCCATGTCTGTTTTATTGTATTTATGTCAGCAACAAAACAACACCTCTATACAGCTCTAATTTTGATGACATTTATGACTATAATATTGAAAGGTCCATGACCATTCCAAGTGCTATTTTTCTCATCAGAGTGTGAGAAATGTCTTTTAGCACCAATAAAAGCTGTTCTCATTTGCGTATTAACACATTCTGACCTGAGCGAGTACAGTCATGTTTAGTGATGACATTCATCTGGCGTCTACAGCAGTTTGTTGTACTTTACCACGAATCCTGCTAAAAGGGAAAGTGCAGCAGACCTCCACCTCTGCTCAGCCATGAAAATAGAAAAAAAAGATCAGTCCATCCAGCCCGTGCAATCAAAGCCTCCATACATCCCCCTTCCATGAGGGCTCTAATGATTTCCTTGGGATTTTCTACAGTTCAGCTTGTAACTATGTATAAAAAAACCCTGTTGCTACATGTACTCCTTCAAGACATGTAGTTATGAATCTTTGTGGATTCAAATCGTTGTTCCGACCCCTAGGTTAGTAATGACTGGTTTAGAAACTGTATAGAAACAGTTAAGTCATCCTTCAGTCACATGTTAGTATCATGTGGACAGAGGTGGGCAGATTAACGAAGTATCCGGCCCCGTATCCTGGCCTGCACTTGGTTCTCTGGCCCTTGGGGGGTGAGCTTCGCTAGTGGGCACCTGCCCTGGGTATTCAGAGTTGCTCCATGAGGAAAACATGGAAAAAGAACAAATAATTTGGATTTGGCGCTGTCAACTCACCTGGCTCTTTAGTGGGTGGTGTTTGGCCATTTGATATCGTAACCGTGTGGTTGGTTTTGTCGGCTTCAGTGGATGGATTGCAACCTTATGCATTATCATTCCCTTGCAAAGGCTTTGCGTTCATTGGCGCTCAAAGGACCTTGAGTTATACTACTGTGCAAAGTGAATGAGGAAATCTAGATTTTTTTTTTTCTTTTGTGAATAAAAGAGCATTTAAATTGTTTCCTTCACCTGTAACCTGACCTGTCTCCTGGTCTCAGTCGAGTCAGGATAATTCTGTTATGATTGCACACATAACCAATCTCCTCCTGCACTTTTGATCACCCTTCTCTTTCACAGATCTGGTTTCACTGGAGTTTGAAGGAAGTTTTAGCATTAGGCGTTTTGCAGATAGATATTAGACCAATGATACCTCAGCAGAATCAAACAGGAGCTACCTGGGATATCCTATACAGCCCAGTGTGGGAGATAACCTCTGGAGTGTCCGCTCGCTGTCACTATCGGAGGCGCCTGCAGTCTGAAGGAAAGCATCTCGTTTCAGCATCAACCAAAGAGAGGAGCGAGAGAGAATGGAAAGGAGGAGAGAGATGGAGGGAGGAAAAGAGGGAAGTGAGAGAGCGGAGAAGAAGAAGAGACAATTGGACCGGATACTTTTCTCAGGGAACTTTTAAATATACAGGGCAAATAAGTAAGTTGTAGAGCTAATAACCATAACAAACCTAACTAGTCTTGTCAAGTTTTTCTTTTTTCCCCCCACTTTTATTTCTCATTTTTATTTTTGGCTCAACAGCAGAACAGTAAAACACCCGCAGACATGACATTATTTCCCTTTCAATGCAAAGTCCTTAATCATGTGTTTAGTCTAATCCACCTTCTAACACACTATCAACATGACAATCTATTTAATACCCAACATTTTCCAATGTTATGTCAATGTCTCATTTGTTGTTCTGTTTCCTGTAATCATGTCACGTTTTGTTCTGTTAGCTTGTGCTTTGTATCACTTGGTTAAGCATGGAACAAATACAGTATAATGCTGTAGTAAACACATTGCTAAACAAGACCAAAATCCAGCAGATAAATCTTCTAACCTTTGTGACTAAAATCAAACATGATCACGAGCCAAAAGCGTATCATTTGTTTTAACTTTCTCATTATAATAATCTCTTATCTGTTTTATGACCAGCCTATAGGGACTACAAATGCATTTGCTTTGTAGCCATAATTGGACATATTTACCTCTGGTCAATACAGTTCATGAATGTGCATTGTCCCTAAGAAATAAATATATAAATACAGATAAGTTTCTCCTTTTTCACCAACCATAGACTTTATAAAATGAACAAATAGCAATACAATTTCAGAAAAATAAACTGCCAAAAATTGCCTTGCAATTTGACTTTATTCTCTGTACTTTCTCAGTTTGTTTGTGTGTTTTGATCCATAAATGCAGGTGTTATTTGAGGTGTACAGGGAAGAGGACACGCAGAAGGTTATCTGGGATCAGGGCCGGCAGTGACAGCACAAGGCAACAACTCACTGTATATGACGTCAACCCTCGTCCACACTAACTTTATGTTCTGGAGCAGTGGTTCCCAAAGTGGGGGTCGGGATGATTAAATGTTATGAAGCATGAGTAGGGGGGCGCCAGATATTTTCATTATGTAATTTAAAAATTATATTTATTACATCTATATATTTTTTTTGATTGAAAACATTGTTTTGGTGAAATAACATAACATGACAAACTACTGAAATACAAATGCACATCATTTTAAAATATTTACAACTTGAAATTATTACAGCCATCAATTTCATTTTACTGTGGGGGTCCTGACTTGGTTGTATGGTTCTTTTTGAACAGAAACGTTTTTGAATTTGGAACTTGGTTTTTTACCTAATAGCTCAGAATCAGTGAGCTCACAGTCGACAGCTGTTAGTGTTGAGTTTATCCAAAGTAGGACCGCTTGATTAACTAATCGTCAACTATAAGAAAATTACCGTAGTAGCTTTATTTTGATAGTTTTCTGAACTACAGACTCTGCAAACACAAGTGCAGAAAGCCCTTTTCAAACAAAATGGTGGCATTAATGAATAAAAATGTAAAAAAAAGAATAAACTATTTCTAATCTGCATCAATAATACACTTTGTTTGTAAATGTTTTCAATCTAAAGCCTTGAGTCAGCATATTTCAACAGAAATAATCATTTGATTAGTCCAATACTAAAATCCTCTGTAATTGCCCTAATCAAAAGGTACCAACGAATTCTAAAATGTAAAAACAGCAAACCAACATCCATACAAATGTGTACACTAGGATTACTATCAATAGACATAGGCAAGGCAAGGCAAGTTTATTTGTAGAGCACATTTCATACACAAGGCAATTCAAAGTGCTTCACACAGCAGGAAAAATGCATTAAAATCACAGAAATTACAGAAACAAATACAATAAAATTAACTCAATTAAAAAATTTAAATTAAATAAAGAACACCTGGCCACAAAGGGTAATGTGTTTTCGGAGTCCAACTCCTTTTTAAATCCTTTTTAAATCAGTCCAACTGATTGTACGTACTTTTACACGTCTAACGTGTTTTGAAGTCCAACTCCCTTTTAAATCAATCCAACTGATTGTCTAAACTAATGAAATCACAAACAAAAGAGAAGAGTGCAAAGAAAAAATCCTTTCAGTCATATGCGCAGCTAAACAAAACTGTTTTTAGCTTAGATTTGAACATTGTCAGAGTAGAACCTGTCTCACATCTTCAGGAAGACTGTTCCAGATTTTAGCTGCATAAAACTGAAACACAGATTCCCCATGTTTAGTCCTGACTCTGGCACCAGCAGGAGGCCGGTCCATGTTTAGTCCTGACCCTCTGCACCAGCAGGAGGCCGGCCCATGTTTTGTCCTGACTCTGGGCACCTGCAGGAGGCCGGTCCATGTTTTGTCCTGACTCTGGCACCAGCAGGAGGCCGGTCCATGTTTAGTCCTGACTCTGGCACCAGCAGGAGGCCGGTCCATGTTTAGTCCTGACTCTGGCACCAGCAGGAGGCCGGTCCATGTTTAGTCCTGACTCTGGCACCAGCAGGAGGCCGGTCCATGTTTAGTCCTGACTCTGGCACCAGCAGGAGGCCGGTCCATGTTTAGTCCTGACTCTGGCACCAGCAGGAGGCCGGTCCCTGAGGTCCTCAGAGTCTGAGATGGTTCATATGGCACTAACATATCCAAGATGTACTTTGGTGCTAGGCCATGGAGAGACTTGTACACAAGCAGAGCTGCTTTAAAGTCTCTTCTCTGAGCCACAGGGGGCAGTGCAGAGACATGAGAACAGGACTAATGTGATAGTACTTCCTGGTTCTAGTCAGGACCCGAGCAGCAGCGTTCTGGATGTACTGCAGCTGTTTTACAGCTCGTTTGGAGAGGCCAGTGAGCAGGCCGTTACAGTAGTCTAATCTACTGGAGACAAACGCATGGATAAGTCTCTCTAAATCTGGTTTTGACACTATATTTTTGATTTTGGCAATGTTTTTAGATGGTAAAAAGCTGCTGATGGTGTTGATTTGACGTGGCTGTTAAAATTCAAGTCTGAGTCCATTATTACCCCCAGATTTCTAACTTGGTTTGTAGGTTTTAGAGCGAGACTCTGGAGGTGACCGCTAACACTTTCTCTTTGTTTCTGTGGCCAAAAACGATTATTTCAGTCTTGTCTGAGTTCAGCTGGAGAAAGTTGTTTTGCATCCACACACTGATCTGTTGGATGCAGTGACAGAGTGAATCTACTGGTCCAGAGTCACCTGCCGATAGTGAAACATATATCTGAGTGTCGTCTGCATAATTGTGATAGGACACATTTTCACTGCGTATCAACTGACCCAACGGCAGCATGTAGAGGTTGAACAGAAGGGGACCCAGGACTGACCCTTGGGGCACTCCACAGGTCAGGGTCATGTGGTCTGAGACACAGCTACCAATTTCAACAAAGTACTTCCTGTCTTCCAGATAGGACCTTAACCAGTTTAGGGCAGTGCCAGTGATGCCCACCCAGTCCTCTAGTCTCTGTAAGAGGATCCCATGATCGACAGTGTCAAAAGCAGCACTCAGATCTAACAGAATTAAGACTGAGGCTTTGCCCGTGTCAGTGTTCAGGCGGATGTCATTTGTCACCTTGACAAGAGCAGTCTCAGTGCTGTGATGGTCTGACCTGAGGTCTAAAACCTGACTGAAAAACATCAAATGAGTTGTTTATCAAGAGGAAATCTGTGAGCTGTTGTAAACAACCTTTTTAAGGACTTTGCCCCAAAATGGCAGATTAGAGATGGGCCGGTAATGACTCAGTACTGCGGCATCAAGACTGCTCTTCTTTAGGAGAGGCTTTATGACCGCAGTTTTCAAAGACATTGGGAATGTTCCAGATTGAAGCGACATGTTGACTATGTGAGTGAGTGGTGCTAACAAACTGTTCATCACAGACTTTAGAAATCTGGAGGCTCACACATCGAGGCAGCATGTAGATGAACTCAAACTGGTGATGATCTCATGGACAGTTTTGTCAGTTACTGGTGCAAAGTGAGTTAGCTCTAAGTGTCTTGGTGGTTTTAGGGTAATTTTTTGCATTGTGGGATTTATAGCATTTTTAATGCCCTGAACTTTGTCATTTAAGAATAATGCAAACTCATTACACTTGGATGTGGAAATGAGTTCTAACGGCAGCTGAGCTGGAGGGTTTGTTAATCTGTTACTGTGGCAACAGGACACGCGAGTTGTTACTGCAGCTTCCAATAATTTCAGAGAAATATATTTCCCTAGTTCTACATAAGATTAGGTTGTACATGTTCAGCTTCTCTTTGTAAATCTCTTTTTGAACCTGGAGCTTTGACTTGCGCCATTTCCGTTCAGTAACAGTACATACACACACACACATACATACATACATACATACATACATACATACTATAGGACACACATGCAAAATTGCTGCTCAGAAATACATTTTGAATTTGAATGTTCAAGTAAAAAAAAGTGTTGTTTTTCTTTATACACTAGGAACTAAGAACCATTTCAAAACATGCCACTTTCTAAAAATGACTAGTTTTCAATTCAAATGTTGTGGTAGTAAAGCCAACCTTTGCAGGACATTGTTTATGGCTGTGCTCAATATATCGATATGGTGATATATCGTGACGGAGTTCTTGGCAGTACGTGTTTCGAAACAACATGTAGTCATTAGATAATTGTTAATTAGTTAATTGTAAGGAAATCAAGTCTAAGTCTGAGGACCGGTTTTAAGGGATATCCATGAATCAGGACACGTATCATATCAAGTACCGTGTATCGGGATATCACCAGGCACTAGGCAACACCCAGCCCTAGTAATTTTTGAAGCAACTATGTAAATACTGTAAGTGTGTTCTCATGGCTCAGCAAATCCTGACGCGTTTTCAGCCATAAGTCAATCTCTTCTCAGCCGACACCAGCAGCACAAAGCCCCTTGTCTAGTCCTTGTTTGATTTGTCAGTGCAGCCACACAAAAACATTGTCTTATCGTAATCTCGGCGGAGGTAACAGTATCGTCCCGTCGCCGCACAATCATTGAGACATCTGCTGTCAGGGCCCTCACTCCGGCTCCTGCTCCGGCTCCGACCGCGGCCTATCAGTGAAATCTACACAGCCTGGCCTTACCAAATAACAGTTTTACACATCCACAAGATACGGCAGCTCCAGCTTTGGAACACAAACACTCAATTCTTCACGGGCTGCACAAACGAGAGGTAGAAATGGAACGAATCAGGTGTATTCAGTCAAAGCGCTATATAAATAAAAGTTATTATTATTATTATTATTATTATAACCAGTGGTCCCCAAACTACTCAATCCGGCCCGCCAAGCTTGTCCAAGTTATATTTAAAAAAAAAAATTAAAAACATATATATATATATATATATATATATATATATTTTTTTTTTTTAGCAAATGTCAGAGTCAAACTCATGATACTGTGGCTGGCCGTTCACTTTACCTTTCGCCTGTAATGTCCACATTTCCCCAAGAGATGACACTGTTCCATCTAAGCTGCGCACTGCTCGCACATAAGATCTATGGCGCGCAGAAAATAAAATTTACCACAAACGACCACTGGGGCCAATCAAGCAGGAAGCACAAGTGTTTGACACACTGTAGATCTTGTGGACAGTAGAAGCACTGTCCAGGGGACACGTCGTGTTCTCTATATTTTTAGTTTCAAAACGCTGTGTGTTTTATTACAATCAGAATCATATTCACTGAGAAATTTGTCTTATTAGTCCCACAGCGCAGAGCGGACCGAGGCGCAGCACGGACCGCGGGCGCGTTCAATAGACACTGGCGTGTCACTATTGTGTAAATGAGACTTTCTTGTCCAGACCTGACTCACGAGTCAAAAGACACATGTGCATCATTATCTGGACCATATTTCTGAGTAAATATCTCATGTCACAACGTAACACTCACTCGATGAGTACACGCTCAGGAGCAGATGATCCTGATGTGAAGACACAGGTAAATCAGCCACACAGAGTCATCAAGGACAGAGGGGACAGAGGGGACACTAGAGACAGCTGTGATTTGTTCTAAAGCGGGTCTAAAGCAGGACTAAAGCGGGCCGCAGGGTGCGCCGCGTGCGCCACGAGACCCCCGGTTTAAAGACTCACTACTGCGTTTATTTCTGTGTAAATATTTCATGTTACAACGTGGGCACCTGCGGTTTATGACAGGTGCGGCCCTGTTAGTTTATGAATAATATCATTCAGAAATGGTCTTGAAGTGGCACATTTTGGAGCAGTTGATGCGCATAAAGTCACAGCAAGAAGCAAACGAAGCATCAACCTGGACAAAGTGTCCAACCACTGGAGAAGTGAGAAGGACAGACGTGCAAAAATGTAACATTAAAGTCAAAATGTTTGCATATTCTGGTGACATTTATTAAGATTGTTTATTTATGGATATTAATTGAGTGTCTGTGTGATGACGTCACACAGACACTATATGTTCTTGTATTGTGAGTGATGTCACAATTTTTTTATTATTATTATTATTATATTTTCCATTTAGCCAGTTTCAACTCCTTAATGCTTCAACCGATTTGTTATACCTCATTATGATCGCTTTCACAATAGTACGTTTGACATTTGAAAAAAGTACAAAACTTGTACTTTTTGCAGAATTTTCAAAAGTATTAGTACTTTTTCCCAATTTAAAAATTTGGGCATTATGAGTGTCTGCGGAATTCTTTAGCCTTTATTCTTTAGGCTTTTGTGACGGAGCCAGTCGAGCGAGAGAGAGAGAGAGAGAGAGAGGGGGGGGGAGAGGGAGAGGGAGAGGGGGAGAGAGAGAGGGAGGGAGAGGGAGAGAGGGGGGGAGGGAGAGAGAGGGAGGGAGGGAGAGAGAAAGGGAGGGAGAGAGAGGGAGGGAGGGGGAGAGGGAGACGCAGACACTCTAGCAATGGCTTCAGCCATTGCAAATTTTCTAGTCATTCCATGCTGTTACTACTAGATCATTTATGGGTAGAAGAAATGGTAATAAAAAAACGGTCCAACACTCTAAACTTAACGACTTTTATGCTTCACTGAAGGAAACAAAACCTCCGGAGGAGGTACAGAAGATGCTGGTCTTGTTTGGCTCGACATTCTTATGTGAGACATTCAGTGTCATGAACATGAACAAAGCCCGTCACAGATGTAGCTTCACTGACCAACACCAAAGGATCGATCCTGAGAATTGCCACAACAAAACTTACACCAGACTTTGATGCAAAACAGGGAGATCCACAACACTGTTCCCACTGAAATTGAAGGTCAATTTTCCTGCTGTGTTTATTCAACTGAAATGTAATTAAGTTAATCATTATTTAATGCATTTGGAAAACAATTTGTACATTGAGCCTTGCATTTGTTGCTTTGTTACAAGTTACAGGTCAAATCTTGTGTGTGATTTATAGTAATTCATTAGTTCACACAAACACACCATATTTTCCTGGCCTGGCCCCTCGATCAAATTTTAGAACCCAATGTGGCCCTCGAGTCAAAAAGTTCGGGGACCACTGCTTATAACTGACAATAGAACGAGTCATCTGTGATTAAAATGATGTAAGTAGTTATTACATTATGAAAGTGTTGTGTTCTAGCAGCATACATGGTCAGATAAATAAGATAAATAAGTTTGAACTTCTCCCTACT